>NC_056731.1:601447194-601530556 GCF_019279795.1 Protopterus annectens | reverse complement strand
TTCTGCTGTGGTTTCTCACATACATGATATTTTTGTCATTATTTACAGTTTGTGCATGTTTTCTTTGGTCATTCTCGGTGCCTTCGCCTTTGGCATATTGCACCTGTATGATACCTGGCGTTGACAGCCTTCCGTTACTCCTTGGTCATGTTTGGGTAAATGTAAACCGTTTTTGGTTTATATTGCCGTCTTACGCTTCGCATGCCCGCCGTGAATCGCTATTTGCCTTCATTTGCATGGTGCAATACCGCACACAGTGTGATTAGCATACCACGCCGGGCGGCAGGTCCGCGCCACGCCGGTAGTGCGATGGGATTGCTTCATACCTGAATCGCTCGGTGGCCATATTTGGCTTTATAACGCCGACGCTATGCTGGCGCCTGGCGCAAGGTTCATGAATCCCAGGGGTAGTCTATTTAAATATCTTAAAATAAAGCTGATATAGTATGTTTACAAGAAACACACTTATTAAAAAAGACATTGACAAATTGACAAATAAAGAATATTCAATGCATGTGGATTCACATTATAATTCTAAGAGAAGAGGCACCATAATACTTTGGAAGAAATCCCTAACTATGCCTAAAGTAATTGATTTCTATACTGATAAAAGTGGTATGATGGCATTAATTATGATTGAGATAGATAGGAAAATATATACATTTGTTCACATCTACCGAATTCTTGGAATTGGATTTAAAGTGGCAAAAAATACCTTGATATTATAGCTTTACATGCAAGAGGAGATATCCTCTTAGCTGGAGATTTCAACTGTATATTGTCAGAAAAAGATACAACCAAAGATAAAAAATCTAAAATAACAGCTACTGCTAAATAACTAAATAACTTTGCAAACAGAATGAATCTTGAAGATATACAAGAGTCAATACTGGCAAACACACTAAACTTTACTCACTATTCACATAGATTTAGCACCCAAAAAAACATAGATAAAGTTTTACATCTAATGGGTTATATTCGACAATAGAAGACGTATTAGTAACATCTTGCCCTTTGTCCGATTATAATGCCATTATGTTTAAACTTAATCTAAAGCCTAAAGAGTTAGTGTTCTGGCAAAGAATACCAGCATATATAGTTAAAATTAAAAGTTTTAGGGAATGCGTTTTTTTAAATTAACTGAAACTATTTATAGATGTTAACAATAATGGTGAAGTTTCAGATGCTTTTTGGTGGGACACATCAAAGACTTATATTTATGGTACAATAAAGAGTTGGTATTTGTCAAAAAGGAAGGAATGGGATAATAAATTAAATGTGTTTCAAACAAACACTGATAATTTAAAATTAACATTAAAACCCTCTGATAAAGGTACAAATGCAGAATTAAAAACACTGAATGAAAAATACTTAGAAATATTAAATCATAAAGTTTCATTAAACACGGAAAAACTCAAATTATAAACCTATACTGTAAATCCTAAAACTCTGCATTGATTAACAATTAGATAAAAAAAATAACATAAATCATATTAAAGGAATTACATATCAAGTAGATAATAATGTAAAAAATCCAACCTAAAGCACAAAAACACAGAGAATTCTTTTTAAAACTGTAAAAGTTTAATAAAACAAAAAACATGTTTTGATTCACACACTCGACAGAAGGCATGACTAGTCGGTCAAGCGTACAACCTTTCAAGACATAGGTAACTGAGGTGCATGGTTTCAGCTTGTGTAAGTTAAAATGTGTAGTTCTGTTTCTTTTCTTAAAAGAAGAGAAAATGGTTAAACACAAAAATCAAGTAATTACAAGGGAGCCACTGTTCCGTTCCCTTACCCCCCACCCCATTGCACATGAGTTACGCTTTCCTGTAAGTTAAGTTGTGTGGCATTTGTTGAAGTGTCTTAACCCACTGGATGCACAGTAGCAAGCACTGCCCAGCACACTGAACCAAGTAACATTTCACTATTTCACGAATAAACATTTTGATGTTTTACTCTTCCTCTTGAAAATTCTTCCAGAATTGTCACATGCAGAAAGTGGGTAGCGTGGACATCTCATGCATGCTTATCTTTGGGCAATGTTTGCTGCAAGCATTAGTTTAGACAATTTTAGCTGTATTCTACACTCATATTTCTAACTGACGTCATGAATATTCATTGTCTAATTGTAGTTTACTTAAACTGTCAAACAGGGCACCTCAGTGGCCCTCTTCAAGAGAAATCTTGACGAGTGGATGGGAAATAAGAAAATTCACCCTGGGGATCACTCCGCTGGCTCTACTCAACAGAGGCACTGGGAACTAAGGTCAGGTGGCACAATGCTAGGATAATCCTATGGGTTAGGCTTGTAAAGGCTCCAGGGCCATTAGCCTAGTACACACCTATGAACCTATGTTTCCTATAGCATATACTATTGGATATTTTGAATATTTTAATATAAGTATAATAGCTTACCTTGGGGAAAATAATCCAAAATTCTGGTTTCAGTTCTTAGATGGTAAAGTAAACACTACAGAAATACGTCTAGCTAGATATAATGCTAATAAAATTAATTGGTTGAATATACAGACTTTCAGAGAATTCATAAACAATAATTTGCAAATTCTATTAGCTATGAACAAGAAACCCATACCTAAGATATTAGAATTCTTTTTTTCAGATTAATAGCAATATATACAAAAATAAAAATAAATCATAAGTATCAATAATGTATAGAATTTTAAGATCTGAATTTATAGACTTTGATGCATCTCATTGGGGATATTCTACAAAAATAAACAAAGAAACAAAGTTATACTTGAAATTTGCAAGTAACTTCATATCGCCCATTTACTGGAAAATTTTAATTGGAAGTTTTTCATACAAGTTTTCTAACACCAAATAAAATTGCACTATTTTACAAAAAAAGAAAAATTAAAATTCTGGAGATGTAACAGAAATTTGGAGGCATATTGAAAGCATATGATTCTGGAATGTAAAATGGTTGTCTCATTTTTGGAAGAATTTGGACATTTTGCTAAAGCCTTATGGTCACATAAATGTAGCAGTACTGATTCTTTGATTTTATTCACTGTCCAAATTCCAGATCCTATTCCAAGAAATCAAGTGCCTCTCCAATGGTCTATCTTGGTTATTGCCAGAAAGGTCTTTACAATGAACTGGAAAACTAACAGTATCCTCTCTTTTACTTAGTTTATTAGTATAGCAAAAAAATGTATGTAGTAAAGAAATACAAACTGTGTATAATACAACTATGAATGTTACTCATAAGAAGTTAGCTGGGCAAAAACTTAAACATTTGTTAGAAAAGTATTAATGCTATTGGGGTCTACATTACACAGTCGAAGTTCCGTAACTTCGACTACCATATGTATGAATACATATGTCCAAAATTACGGAACTTTGACTATGTATAAAAACATAAAAAAAAGGTAAAAGAAAATTAAAGGTGATATGCAGGGGGGCATGCCCTCCTGCACCCCCCACAACCCCCGCTCTTTAAATATACCAACTCTGAGGGCACGCTACAGTGCAGTAAAGGGAAAATTTCCTTTACTGGACTGTAGCATGACCTCGGAGTTTGTATATTTAAAGAGCGGGGGGTGGGGGGTTTGCCCTCCTGCATATACCCTTTCATTTCCCTTTTTGTTTTTTTTTTTTATGCATACTCGAAGTTCCGTAACTTTAGACATATGTGTTCGTATTCGTACATATATCATTTGAAGTTACGGAACTTCGACTATGTAATATAGACCCATGCTATTGTCATATTTCAACATTTGTTATGGACTTTGTATATAGTTTTATTTGTTTTCATTTGATGGTTGGATTTTGTTTTTATTTGTTCATGTTTGTTAAAATACAG
The DNA here is from genome assembly GCF_019279795.1 of Protopterus annectens. Taxonomy (NCBI): domain Eukaryota; kingdom Metazoa; phylum Chordata; order Ceratodontiformes; family Protopteridae; genus Protopterus; species Protopterus annectens. The sequence continues at coordinate 601,526,724 of NC_056731.1, read as the reverse complement.
CAAAAAGTTTTCCAAAAAAAAAAAAAGATACATCTCATTGTATAAACATACTTCACCTTGTGTACTTTTGTTATCGGTATTATTGCCTGATGAAGAGAAACACTATCTTACTTGCAGAAGCAGAGACTTCTGTTTGGGTAGCACTAACTACCCTCAGCTGTGAGTTGCCTTCCTCATCATTGAAAGTATTTTTTCTCACAATATATTTTCCATAACAAATACAGAACCAAAACTTCACATTCCAAAATATTATATAAAAATTCAGAAATCAAGTGTAGTTGTGGCTGATAATGTTACCTTTACCAGAATGTGGGGCCATGTGTGGGAAATGCAAAACAGGCAGGCAAGTCAGAAAGAGGCAAGTCTCCACTGAAACCAGTGAAGAAGTGTTTCTTGACAATTATAATGGTCAGTATCTATTTAGGAAATCAGTTTCCAGACTCCTGACCTCTGGGTCGAGAGACAGAGCTCTACAGAGGAGGATCACAGAGTATGTTTAAAAAATTGAAGGCAGTCTGAAAGGTGTCCCTCAAAAATCTGAATCCTGGAAGGTGCTCCTTAACTCTGAAAACGTGTGAAAATTACCCCACTTGTGTGATGCAACTTGATGAAAATGTTTCGGATTGTGTAAGTAATGTTTGCTTTGAAAAACAATGTATATAAGAATGCTACAGCTGTGAAATGAACATGGAAAGACAGTTGTGAATAGATTTTGTTTTTGTTACATGTAATTTTTAATACTAGTAAACTAAAAAAAAACTTCAAATGTGGAAAATAAAAAAATTAAAAAAAAGCCTCCACTCAAAGCAGAAAGTCAGTCAAAATTGGGTTGAATAAGCTCTTTTATTCTTTAATTATACAGAAATTCATTAGATTCCACTTGCCATATTGTTGAAAGGACTTTTATTCTGTTCCTGTAAATAAACCTCATCTAAAAACTGAAAAAAAGTTTTTTTTCATGGAATGGTTTTATTATTTTGTGTGCTATAGAATGGTGGATTAATACCCAGAAAAGATATATTACAAACTGTGAATTTTTCAGCTACCTAGGTGTGCCCTACCTGAATTGCTTCCCTCATCCCAGAAAGAAATGCAACCTTCCTATAATAGCTTAAAGACCTACTTATTAACTGTGAAACTCCTTTGGAATGTTGACATTTATGAATTTGTATGATAAACAGTGTGAGAAGAATTAAAAACACATGCTCAGTGCTAGGATTCTAAACAAAAAACTCCCTCCCTAGAAGCTCTCTTTACCCTAGAGAATGCTGATGTTTATGCAGTCACTGAGACATGGTTTAAAGCCTTGGAGAGCACACAAACAGTGCAAGGGTATAATGCCTTCCACACATTTAGGCCAGCTACTTCACAGGCAGGGACTAAAGGTGGAGGTGTCTCTATTTACATCAAAAATAAATATACTTCAAGGCTGGTCAAACAGGACAATGCACTTGAGCTGCTCCATGTTCAAATCACCACAGGTAAAATCCAGTACCACTTCCTTGCAAGCTATAGGCCCCCCTCCTTGAACCAGGAAACCCATACTATATATTTAAACTTATTAGAAACACTAACCATCCAAGCCAATAACATACTCATGGATGACTTTAATAACACCACTATTAACTGGGAATCTTATACAACACCAAACGTACATCCACAGAGATTCCTTGATTTTCTAAACACAAAATCCCTTGACCAGATAGTCAATATTCCAACCAGGGGTGCAGCCATACTGGATCTGGTCCTCACTAATATGGGAGACTGCTGCACACCCCCTAATATAATGCCTTCCCTGGTAAGGACAGACCACAAAATGGTCTCCTTTGAAGTAAAAATAAAACCTGGACCCCCAGCTAAATCTGTAATGTTCATGAACTATTCCAAGGCTAACCTCCTGCTATTAAATGAGAACCTGGCAAAATTTCAAGTCCCCATAAACCATGAGAACACTGCTGCCTATACAGAACTGTTCACAGAAACCCTGTACAAGCATGTTAATAGCTGCATACAGGCTGCTATACCCACCAGGAAGAAGTACAGAACTAACTCAAAAAACAAGCCACCTTGGTGGAATCACAACATCAATAGGCTGTATAACAGGAGGAAGAAAATCATGGCAAAATTTAGGAGGTGCAGCACCCAGCAAGATAAAAGTACTCTTATCAAACTAAAACAGCTCAGAGGACAAATAAAGTCTACCAAAGCCAAATTTGAGTTTAGTTTGGCCTCCTAGGCCAAGTACAACCACAAAGCATTCTTTAGCTATGTCCGCAAGCTCAAAGACAATATACAATTGTGTGCAGAGCTCATTGTAAATGGAGCCACCTGTACTGAGCTAGAAGATATAACAAACCTTCTGGCTGATAAATTCAGCTCCAACTTTACCCCTCTCTCCCCCTCAACCTTCCCTCAGGAAATATCATCAGATATAACTCCCCCTACTATCACCAGGGAATAAGTTCTTAATGCTCTCTCTAAGACCAAGAACACTGCATCAATGGGTGCAGACAATATTCCAGGATACCTTACAAATAGCATGAAACATAATCTATCAGGGCCTCTGGAGTTACTGTTTAACTGTAGCCTCCAAACAGACTTTGTGCCTCATGAATGGAGAAAGGCAACAGTCATCCCTCAGCACAAAGTTGGACCATTCAACAGACCCTGGAAACTAAAAATCCATTAATTCTTCACTAGTCTTATATGTAAAGGCATGGAAAGAATTATCATGGACATGATCAACAGAGATATAGTAAACCTCCAAACACTAGACCCAACCCAGTTTGGTTTCTTCAAGAGCATATCATGCTTACTCAACCTGGTGGACTTCTTTGAGAAGGTCACCAAAACAATGGATCAGGGCAAAATCGTTCACACTGCCTACCTTGACCTGGCCAAGGCATTTGACACAATACCCCACTCGGGCATTGTTGACAAACTCAAGAGGTTAGGTACAAACCCATATGTCACCCGGTCCATAGCCAACTGGCTCACAGACAGGACCCAGGAAGTTAGACTTGGGAAGTCCACCTCTACAAAGAGGCCTTGGACTGCTCCTTTTTGGCATTTACTTCTCAGAAGTCAAGGCCAATGTCAGTGGTCTCTGGCTGACTAAATTTACAGATGACTGCAAATTAGGAGCTGTCATTGAATCTCACACTTATACAAATGTTCTCCAGGAGGGGCTGACATAGACAAACAACTGGTATCAGAGCCATGGACTAAAACTAAATGCCAAGAAATGCATAATAGAATCCTTTGGGATCTAGGGGGATCCAGTACATGGCAGACTGGGAAGATATGATCTACAGACCATGATGCTTTGCTAGAGATGGCCTTCATCTTTCTTACTTGGGTTTCAGACTTCTGGCAAAGGCCCTTACCTCCCCCATAGTGCCTTTCTTTAGGAAAAGTCATGAGGTTGATAGTACCAACATAAACATTTGAACAACATTCAGTCACAAGTGGTGTCCCGCAAGGCTCTGTCCTGGGACCCCTACTGTTGAGCATATACTTCTCAGAAGTACAGGCAAACACAGGAGGACTATGGCTAACCAAGTTCGCTGATGACTGCATACTGGGAGCCATAAGTGACTCTCCGGCTGACATGGACATCATCTAAAAGGGCCTTACTGAGACATCAAAGTCATGGCCTCAAGCTAAATGCCAAAAAATGCATAGTCATCCCATTTGGGAAAAACAAATCACCCATGAATTGCCACATAGGTGGCAGTCCCCTTAATACAGAAGAGGTAATAAGAGATCTGGGGACCCAGGTAGATAGTAATCTCTCCTTTGACAATCATATTGCCAAAGTAGTTAGGAAATCCTTCTTTGTGGCCCATCTAATTACTAAACGGTTCGCATCTAGAAATAAAGAGGTTATAGTGCCCCTCTACTCGTCACTCATTAGACCCATCATAGAGCACAATGCCCCATTTGGGATGTTCCTCACAAGACACTTCCAACAGCTGGAAAGACCACAAAAGTACCTCACCAAGAGGATTACTGGCTTCAAACATATGTCCCATGCAGCCTGACTGAAAAAACTCTGGCTGTACTCAGTGGCATATCGCTTACTCAGAGGTGATCTCTGCCTGACTTACAAAGCCATGTCCAACTCAGAATTGATGGACATGCTCCACCTAAAGAAATCCAAGCCACGTGCTCTACCTCACCACAACAATAAATAAAACATGCTGGAGGGATAGATTCCTGTCACAGAGACTCCCCATGCTTTGGAACAAAATTCCAAATTACATCAGGCAGAGCCCCTCACTAACACTCTTCAAGAGAAACCTTGACGAGTGGATGGGTAACAGAAAATATACCCCTAGGATCACTTCATTGGCTCTGCTTGACAGTGCATCAGTTAATTAATCAATGGGGTGGTGAAAGCCGACTCACTCTGGCTAAGTTTATAAATGCCCTCGGGCAGATAGCCTAGTACCTACCTATGAACCTATGAATCTATGAACAAAATGCAAATTAAAGATCATGCTGCTAAATGCTAGGAGTCTAAACATGAAACTGCACTCATTGCAAGCATTCTTAACCCTGGAAGATGCTGACATTTTTGCAGTCACAGAAACCTGGTTCAAAGCTGCGGAAAGCACCCCAGCCTTACCTGATTACTCATCCTATCATACATTCAGACCCCAAACAAAACCCTATTCAAATTATAGCGAGCTACAGGCCCCATAATTTGACTCAAGATGTCCACTCCTCCTATCTGGACCTCTTCAAATCTATCAAGATTCAACCCTTTACCCTGATCCTGGGTGACTTTAATTACGCAACCATAGATTGGAAAAACTACTCATGCCAGGACACAAATGCAAAGAGATTCCTCGATTTTATCAATGCAAATGCCTTGGAACAGTTAGTCGATACCCCCACAAGAGGTGATAATATCTTGGACTTGGTATTAACCAACGTATACAACCAGTGCAGCACCCCTACAATATCATCCTTCCTGGTAAGATCCTACCATAACGCGGTCACATTCAAAGTCACCATCTCCCCCGACCCCCTTCTAGCTAGGGTCAAACAGAAAAACTCTCCAAAACTGATTACAACCTCCTCAGGTTTGGTATAACCAGCTTCACAACCCCCTCCCCCTCTGTAGGAACTGGCACCAATGTCCAAATCTACACCAAAGTACTATACAAGCATTTAAATAGATACATGGAATCAGGATTACCTGACAGGGCAAAATCATCCTCTGCAAGGAAGAGTAAACCTGTCTGGTGGACATCTGCATAAATAAACTATATAACAAAAGGAAAAAAAAATGCTGTACAGGACCAAGAAGGAGCAGGTGCCCAACTGGAAGCAATCTCTCCTTAGCCTGAACAAGCAAATAAGAGCACAAGTGAAATCCTCTAAAGCCAACTTCGAGTCCAAACTGGCCACATCTACTAGAAGCAATCATAATGCCTTCTCATATGTCTGCAATCTCAAAGGAAGCACCCAGATCTGTTCAGAACTGGTGGTCAAGGACACCACATACACAAATGCTGTAGATATAGCCAATCTACTGGCTGACAGACAGTGAAAACTTCACCCCGCTGTCCCCCATCAGGACATCCCCAGCACCTGCCCCCCACCCCTTATCTCTAGGGAACAGGTCATAACTGCCCTCTCAAAGGCAAAAAATACAGCCTCCATGGGACCCGATAACATTCCAGGCTGCATCCTACATGAACTCAGCCATGAACTTGCAGCACCATTAGGCACCCAATTCAGCCAGAGCCTGAGTAGTGACTTTGTCCCAGCCAAGTGGAGGACAGCCACTGTCATCCCTTTACACAAAGGTGGGGCGTCCACCGATCCGGGAAATTATAAACCCATCAGCCTAACAAGCATGATCTGCAAGGCCATGGAATGGATTATCATGGACCTCATTAACAGGGACATTGGCAACCTCCAAACACTCGACCCACATAGTTTGGCTTTGTCAACGGGAGGTCATGTCTGTTAAATCTGGTCAACTTCTTTGAGACAGTCATCAAAGCCATGGATGAAGGGAAGAAGTTGCATACTGCCTACCTTGACCTGGCCAAAGCCTTCGACACTATTCCGCACTTAGGCATAATACATACACTCTCTCAACTAGACATCAATCCAGATGTTAGCAGATGGGTAGCAAACTGTCTCACTGATAGAACCCACCTAATCAAAATAGGGTAGCCACCTCAAGCAGTAGACCCGTAACGAGCAGCATACCTCAGGGATCGGGCTTGGGGCTTCTGTTATTTGGGATATACTTCTCTGATGTGCAGACTAAAACCAGTGGGTTATGGCTGACCAAGTTTGCAGATGACTGCAAGCTGGGCACTGTCATCAATTCCCCTAGTGATGTGGACATCCTCCAAGAGGGTCTCACCCAAACAAATAACTGGTGTCAGAAACATGGCATCAAGCAGAATGTCAAAAAATGCATCATCATCATCATCCCCTTTGGGGAGAGTGACGCCTACACATATTACCACATTAATAACAACATCCTAAGTACACAATCAGTAGTGAGGGATTTGGGCACCCAGTTTGATAGCAACCTGACTTTTGACCAGCATGTTGCTTCCATTATATGGAAAGCTTTCCACATGGCCCACCTCATAAGTAAGGGTATCTCATCCAGGGACAAAGAGGTCACAACATCCCTGTGTTCTTCTCTTATAAGGCCAATTATTGAGTACAACACCCCCTTCAGCATGTACCTTGCAAAGCACATGCAGCAGCTGGAGAGACCACAGAAGTTCCTCACCAGGAGAATACAGGGCCTCAAACATCTACCCTACACAGACAGGCTAAAAGCCCTGTCCCTCTACTCAGTTTCATACAGACTCCTCAGAGGTGACCTCTGGCATACAGAGCAATCTTAGACCTCACCTTGATGGGACTGGTGCATATCTGCAAGTCAAGCTCCACTCAAGTAACCCATACTCATGACCTCAACCTGGTCTGTGATACCAACAGGACTTGTTGGCAGGACAGATTTGTGTCCAAGAAACTCCCCCATCTGTGAAATAACTCCCTCTCCACATCAAGCAGAGTACCTCATTATCACTTTGTAAGCACAACCTGGATAACTGGAAATACAACCCTGGGATTCCACCTGTGTTCCTGCTGGATAGGGGCTTTGGATGCTGACTTCTCTAAACATGTGCTAAACTCATGGCTAGGCTTATAAGGGCCTCAGGGCCAATAGCCTAGTAACCTCCTATAATCCTATGAAGTCATCCATCCCTGGTAACTATTATATTGACAACACACCCCTTAAAGTTGACCCAGTAATCAGGGACTTAGGGACACATGTAGATAGGAATCTAGTCTATGACTATCATGTGTCTACAGTGGTGAGGAAATCATTCTATGTTGCACAATGTATAAACAAAGGTATGGCATCTAAGTCCAAGGAAGTCATTGTTCCACTGAATTCAGCATTCATCAGACCTATCATTGAGTACGATGCCCCATTTGGTATGTACCTAAGCAGGCATAGCCAACAATTTCAATGTCCACAGTGGTTCCTCACTAAAAGAATACAAGAATAAAAGTGAAATGTCCTACGCAGACCGCCTCAAGGCCCTATCTCTGTATTCTGTCTCCTACAGGCTTTTGAGGGGACATCTATGCCTGGCATACAGAAACATTGCCAGACCCCACTCTGATGGACCTCCTGCCTATCCACAAAACAAACAGCACCAGCATTACCTGTTATAAAGATGTAATCCCTGCCTGTGATATAAACAGGACCTGCTGGAAAGATAGGTAGGTATCCCAGAGGCTCCCCATCCATGTGAAGCAGAGTTTCTCCCTAACCCAATTCAAGTGCAACTTGGACAATTGGATGGGAAACCAGAAAGTCATCCCTGGTTTGGCACCTATGTCTCTAATGGACACAGGTAACCTGTAAATGGTTCATCTATCAGGCCCATGGTTACACTTATCAAGGGTATCAGAACTTGTCAGAGATTTGGGATGCATGGCTAGGCTTAAAAAGGCCCTTGTGGTCATTAGCCTAATAAACACCTATAAACCTATGTACCCATATGGAGACTTAGCACACAAGGGAATCTCTGTGGCAGTGGAAGGGTTGTCTTGAAGAAATTTCCTGTTGGTTCCTATAAAACCAAACACTTGGGTATCCTGAAAGTGTAGCTATAGCATTATCTCCAAAATGTGACAGCTGATTGAGGCCTTAGTGAACTCTAATAAGGTTTAATGATCTCTAATACAGTCTTTAAAGAAAGGCGTGCAGGCACTGACAAACATCTGCCCGTCCACTAACAGCAGATATCTACTACTTACCTACACATGCCCATCTTTCAGTAGCATGTGTCCATGGTGATGAAACAGCCATACACTTTGATGGGAATCCCAAAACATATTGCATCCCAGAGAAAACGAGCAATGGAAGTTGATGTGACAGCAGCAGGAAAAGACTGGTTGTAAGCCAAGCAGGCCAGGAAGCTGTTCTTGTATTTAAGCAAGGATTCACTGCAGGAGTCCATGGACCCTGAGGATGCTGATACACACAACTTCCAGAAATTGAAATAAGACATTTTCTCTAGAGCTAGTGCCTCATCTCAAGTGCAGTACCATTGGATAAACTGTTAAAGTCACCAATGGTGAATGTTTTGTAAATAATAAAAGTAACATTCTGGAAATCTTGGTTTTATTGAAAGAGCATTCCCTAGAAATTTCAGAAATGTGATATTCCAAAGTGATCCTAAGCCTTCTGAACAGCTATTTTTTTAGTAGAACATTTGCAGTTGTATGAAATTACAAATGTGAGACTCGCTTGCATAAAGGGCTAATAATAAACCTTTACCTAAGTATGTTCTTGTGCCTGCAAACAAGGGATTTTTTACTTTTTGAGTTGGTTTGATTTAAATATTCTATAAAAAGGCACAGAGCAAACAAATACTTCACAGTTACAGACAGCAGTAAGACCAGTTGCCATAATTACTAAGACCTCCCATGCACAAGGTTCAATCCTGATAGTCAGCCAATGCCTGTATGGAATTTGCATTTTCTCCCTCTGTGGGGTTCCTCCCACCTCCCAAAAACATGTTGAGTGCTTCCATCTCAAAGTCCCCCAAGAATGGAGCTGTGGGTAGCAGTGCAGACAATAAATGGTGCCCTATAGGGGGAAGACTTGTACAAACTACTTTTGGCATCTACTTTGGTGTGCAGTATCCTCAAGGTAGAAGATCATGGATCATAGACTGTGTGCCATGGCAGGGCTAGCCACTCAACATTGTAAAATATGAATCTAGGTGATCTGACCATGATGACTAATACCATGAAATGGGTATGGGTATTTGCTGGTGATAAGTGGCTTGAGGACCTTGCCTGCTCTGACCTATGACAGAGATCTGGGCCAATAAGCTGCTGGTCAGGTGGTGCCCAGCTTGGGTTACCTGGTATAGCTCTGCTGAGCAAAAGCTGGGCATGAAACCAAACAACCTGCCAAACTTAAACTAAAAATTGCTACATTCAGTGTAGGTTGGAAGTGGATAACACAAGGGTAAGGAGGAGGCTGGACATCCTGTGTATCCAGGAGGTGAGATGGAAGGGAAGTGCAGTAAAGCCACTTGGCTTGGGATCCAGAGTCTACTACTGGTGTGGGAATAGTGGTTAGGTACAGGCTTCAGAAGACAATGAGGGATGTCATCAGAATTAGTGACAGACTCATGGCAATCAGACTCCAGTGTAATGATAAAGAAGTATTCATAATCTCAGCATATGCCCAACAGCAAGGTTGTGATAGTGAGGAAAAGAGTGCATTCAGACAGCAGTTGCAAGACCTACTAGATAAAGCAGGACAACATGAATTGGTGTTGATAATGGGTGACTTGAATGTACATATCAGGACAGACAGAACAGGATATGAGTAGTGCCTTGGTCCACTTGGGTGGCCATTCTAGACTTCTGTCTGGCATATGGCTTGATGGTGGCCAACACATGGTTCGGAAAGAGAGACAGTCACAAGATCACATACAAGAGTAGCCAACATGCAATTCAGGTAGATTTCCTCCAAGTAAGGAAATGGCAATTGGGTAGAATCAGTGATTGCAAAGCCACCCCTTGTGAAATGGTCAGCCCATGGCAGAAACCACTAGTTGCTGAAATCAATGGTTAGAGAAGGCTCGAAGGTCAAGAGAGAATAGAATGAAGACCTGGAAGTTGCCTGTAGAGAAAGTACAACAGTTGAAGGAATTACTCAGATCTCTCACCTCATGATGAAGAAAAAATAGGTGGAGCTAAAGATGAATGGCAACACCTCAAAACAGCATGTGTGAGGACTGCAGAACAGCCAAGCCAGGTATGGAAATAAGCTACATAAGGAAAGATGATGGTGGAATGCAAAAATCTAGGAAGTCATCAAAAGAAAGGAGCAGGAAAAAGTAGAAGACTGAAAAGACAGATCAGGCTAGAAAGAAATACTGGTTGGCTAACAAAGAGGTAAGACAGGAGATGAAATAGCAAAGAATAAGGATCAGAGGCAGTCTACCAGCTTTTGGAAACTGATTCAGTAAGTGGAAACACTATCAGGTTACAAGGCAAAGACAGAAAGATAAAGCAGATAGTCAGACACCTTTCATAATGGATGCCAGCAACAACCTGCTCACCAGTCCACGGGACATCAAAGGCAGATGGAAGGAGTACTTACAGCAGCTTCTGAATGAACAGAAGTCCACAGAAGCTGTAGTGCCCTAGACATATCCTAAGCTGAAGAAAGAAGAGGAGTCCACACTAGTAGAAGTAAAAACACTAAAGGAAAATGAAGTAAGTGAAGGCAGCATTCTCAGAGCAGGTCACAGTAGATATGATTGTGATGTTGGGTGAGATAGGGGAGAAATGGCTGCTGATGGTACTCTTAGCAGTATGGAGAGAAAGACATATGCCAGATGCCTGTATAATAAATATACTAGTGCCACTGTGCAAGAATAAAGGGGGAATCCACAGCTGTGGACAATACAGATGTATTGCACTCCTGTCACACTGCATGAAAGTTCTGGAGAAGATGATTGATAAACAAATATGCAGGGGAGTAGAAATTAAGATGCAGGATGAGCAGTTAAGATTCAGATCAAGATGCAGCACAACTGACCAGATGTTTACAGTAAGATAGATACTTGAGAAGAAACTAGAAATGAGGAAAGAGTCCAACTAGTCATTCCTAGACTTGGAGAAAGCATATGACAAGGTCCCAAGAAAGCTGACTTGGGCAGTCCTGTGGTGGTTTGAAGTCCCCAAAACATTAATACAGCTGGTGCAGGGTATGCAGAAGGATACAACAACTCAAGTACAAATGGTATTCAGTCTCACATTGGTGTTCCCAGTGGGAGTAGGAGTGCATCAGGTTTCAGTTCTGAGTCCACTGCTGTTCATACTGGTGATGGACTACAATGACAAACAGGACAGAAGGGACAGATCAACAAAGTTGCTCCATGCAGATGATGTGGCATTACAGGTAGACTCTGAGCAAGAACTTAAGCAAAGGATAGGGGAAGGGAATGCAAAACTGAAGGCACTTGGATGAAACTAAGACAACTGTAATGGCAGCAAATGGGGGAAATTAGAAGAAGATGAGAAATGAGATAGAAGGGAACAGTGGAACAGGTTAACAGCCTCAAGTATTTGGGAAGGGTGGCCAAAGAGAAGGAAAGTCTGAATGAAGAGGTCAAAGCAACAATTGAAGGAGCTGCAGTCAATAGCACAGAGTGTCAGAGTTGGTCTGTGACCCATTATTCTCATTAGGAGTAATATATAATTATTGACCGGGGGATGGGTAAGGTCAGTCTCTAACCAAATGGGGTAGGTTAATTCAAGCACAAAAAGGAAAACTGGTTAGGCTTAAAATGGCCTGTAAAGGCAGTTAGTATAATACTTATCTATGAACCTATGAACTTATGACAGAAGAATGCCAAAGAAGCAGTGTTAGGCGTACAAAACAGTGGTGCGACCAGTACTACAGTATGGTATAGAAACTTGAGCAGTAAAGGCAGAGAAGCGGAGGAAGCTTGAGGTGATGGAGATGAAGTGCCTGAGATGGGTGGCAGGATGCACACTGTGGGACAAATGAAGAGATGAGGACATAATGGCAGATGCCAAAGTAGCTCCATTTGCAGAAAATGTCAAATAGAAAAGATTACAGTGGTTCAGGTACATGTGCATAACTTCAAAAAACAATCTGATGAAGAATATTTCGTACAGACAGGAAGAAACCAAGAGGAAACAAAGGCATCCAGTCACAGAAGGTAGGAGAGTGGCACTGAATAGAGGAAGAGAGAGCTGGTGACAATAGACACAACACCCTGACCCCATATAGAAAATGGGGGGAAAAGGGGTTGATGATGATGGCAAACGGTAGCACTCTAGATAACCAACAAGCTGTACCTGAGTGCAAGCCTGTTGAATGCAATAATGCTGATTTTTTAGCTAGTACAAGTTTAGAATCTGTTTTTTTTTCATGGAGTGAATTCTAAACTTGTAAATTGTAAAATTGTGGTAAAAAGGAAACAGATACTGGGGTTATTGGACTGAGAAGGATGCTTACACTATTTAGATCATGATATGTTTATAAGCATAAAGCAAACAGTTAACAGAAAACATAATTTATATACAGTGAATATAAAAAGTGTACACAACCCTGTTAAAATTCCAGGTTTTTGTGATATTAAAAAATCAGACCACAATAAATCATTTCAAAACTTTTCCCACCTTTAATGTGACCTATAACCTGCACAATTCAATTGAAAAACAAACAAATCTGTTAGGTGAAAAAATATACAAAAAAAAATATATATATATATATATATATATATATATATATATATATATATATATATATATATATATATATATATATATAAAAAAGCTGGTTGCATAAGTGTGCACACCCTTAACCTTTTGATTTAAATACAACATTCAGTCTTCTGAGGTGCACACCTGCCATCAATTAAAGAGACTCTGATTAACCCGAAATAAAGATCAGCTGTCCTAGTAGGATTTTCCTGACATTTACTCAGTTGTTTGCTAAAGCAAAAACCATGGTTCACAGAAAGATTACAAAGCATCAAAGGGATTTCATTGTTGAAAGGTATCAGTCAGAAGAAGGGTACAAAAAAATGTCCACACCATTGGATATACCATAGAACACAGTGAAGATAGTCATCAAAAAGTGGAGAAAATATGGGACAACAGTGACATTGCACAGAACTGGACATCCCTCCAAAATTGATGAAAAAACAGGAGAAAAACTGGTCAGGGAGGCTGCCAAGAGACCTACAGCAACACTAAAGGAGCTGCAGGAATTTCTGGTAAGTACTGGTTGTGTACTACATGTGACAACAATCTCCATATTCTCCATATGTCTGTAATATAGGGTATGGTTGCAAGATGAAAGCTTTTTCTTACACAGAAAATCATCCAGGCCCAGCTAAAATTTGCAAAACAATAAATCAAGTCTCCCAAAAGCATGTGGGAAAATGTATTATGGTCTGATGAGACCAAGGTTGAACTTTCTGGCCACAATTTCAAAAGGTACGTTTGGCACAAAAACAACACTTTGCAGCACCAAAAAACACCACCCCCACGGTGAAGCATGGCGATGGCAGTATCATGCTTTGGGGTTGCTTTTCTTCAGCTGGAACTGGGGCTTTAGTCAAGGTTGAGGAAATTATAAACAGTTCCAAATACCAGTCACGTTTGGCCCAAAAACTTCAGGCATCTGCTAGAAAGATGAAGATGAAGAGGAATTTTACCTTTCAACATAACAATGACCCCAAGTATACATCCAAATCAACAAAAGAATGGCTTCACCAGAAAAAAAATAAAGTTGTGGAATGGCCCAGAGCTAAATCCAATAGAAAATCTGTGGGGTGCCCTGAAGAGGGCTTTGCACAAGAGATGCCCTCACAATTTGACAGATTTGGACTGCTTTTGCAAGGAAAACTGGGCAAATATTGCCAAGTCAAGATGTGCCATGCTGATAGACTCCTACCAAAGAAGACTGAATGTTGTAATTAAATCAAAAAGTGCTTCAACAAAGTATTAGTTTAAGGGTGTACACACTTATGCAACCAGCTTATTGCACATTTTTTTATTTTTTATATTTTCCCCCTAACAGATTTGTTTGTTTTTCAATTGAATTGTACAGGTTATAAGTTCACATTAAAGGTGGGAAAAGTTTTGAAATGATTTACTGTGGTGTCATTTTTTTATATCACAAAAACCTGGCATTTTAACAGGGGTGTGTACACTTTTTATATCCACTCATGGGCACTGGAACCATAGAGTGAGGGGGGAGGGGAGCCCCCCAACTTTTGTAGATCATCCATACCCTGTTCCATTTGAATTTATTTTCATGCTTTAGCTGACGTGATGTCTATTGCACGTGGCACGCACATATTGCTGGGTTTCCAAGCGGGAGCATATGTATGTGTGTGTGAAAATGCCCCCAACAGGATACATCTGGTGGCTAGAGGTACTCAGGCTCAAACCCTGTACCTTGGGTACAGGTAAAAAGAACCTAAAGTTCCTAGCCACCACCACTTGTGAATTTGTGCCTCTCGTTTTTGTTCTGTTCTTCTGTTTTTTTCAGGAGCTGTAAAACAAAACCTTTTATTCTAGCAATTTTCTAAGTTTATAAAATCAGTATTTGAAATGTGTCCCTATTTTGGGTCTGTATTCCCCCATTATTGGCTTTGTTCTGTATTTTTGTGCTAAGAGGTTGAGAGCTATGGTGAAAAGTGAGAACTGAATTCACTAAATGATATGATAGCCATTTAAGTTTGTCTTCCTGTCTTTCAAGAAACTGCTGGTTTAGCTTAGTGGTATGTTGCTCTGACTGTAATGCACAGGGTTCTGGTTTCAAGACCTGGCAATGAATTGCATGGTGGTAACACAACATTTTATGCAAGCAACTTTCCAAAATTACACAAGCAATGTTTAAAATGTGTAATTTTAAAATTTGGTTTTGGCCTTTTGCCCACCCTAATTGAAAATAAGTTCAAGAAGCTGTGCAACATGCCTATGGCTTACACTACTGTGATTCTGTATTTATATATTGCATGTAGAAGTAGACTGTTATCTGGAAATGTTCTGAATAGGGCAGTTTTGTCATTATTGGTGCATGCATTTTGCTTCATTGCCTACTGGAAAAATGTTCAAACAATCCATTTAAAATGCAATTGTGTGTGGAAGTAGACTGTTATCATGGAAATGTTCTGAATAGGGCAGTTTTGTCATTATTGGTGCATGCATTTTGCTTTATTGCCTACTGGAAAAATGTTTAAACAATAAATTTAAAATGCGCTCTAACTTAAGTCTAACAAGTGTACTGTATTATACAAGGAATATAATTTAGTACAATCAGGAAGGTGAATCAAGGAATGTATAAATGTATGCATGGCCCTAAAAATGTGTTTGAAAACAGCCCAGAGGAAAGTGTGAAAGGCTCAAAATCATGGGCAAATTTTAAGCTTTACTCTTGTTACCAAAGCAATGGATGAAGGTAAAACAGTTCGTACCATATTACCTTGACCTGGCCAAGCCTTTTGACACACTCCCCTACTCAGGTGTAGTACAAAAGATGAATAATATAGGAGTAAACACTTGCATCACCAGCTGCATTGTCAACTTGGCTCACAGGATGCAGGAGATCAAAACAGGGGAAGGGACCAGTCACTAATGGAGTCCCCCAGGGTTCAGTGCTGAGACTTTTTCTGTTTGGCATATACATCTCAAAAGTAAAAGGAAATACCGAAGAGCTTTGGCCAGCTAAGTTTGAGATGACTGCAAGGTAGGAAAAGTTATTGAATCGTCAAATGACTTAACCATCATGCAGGAAAGTTTGTCCCAAATAATAACTGGTGTCAAAATCATGGCAATGCCCTCTGAGAACTGATCCAATTGTTTGGCATTTGGGAACTTGTGTGTACCGTGACCTAACTTTTGACCAACATATACCTAGAGTCATAAGAAAGCCTTTCTATATTGCACAGCTTATAAACAAATTGATTGTGACTAGATCTAGAGATGTTGTTGTCCCCCTTTACAAAGCTCTCATTATGTTAATCATTTTGTATAATGCCCACTTTGGCATGTATCTGTCCAGCCCCATGCAACAAATGGAATACCTTACTAAAAGGATACAAGTCCTAAACAATAGGTCTTGCATGGACTATCTCAAAGATTTATTACTATATTCAGTATCCTACAGAGTGCTTAAAGGTGACATGTCTGGCATACAAAGCATCCTCTGACATAATACAGATGGACCTACTGAACATCAATGAGTCAAATGGCATCAGAAATACTCAGTCCAGGTATCTAAACTGAATGTTGTGGAGAGATGGATATATATATCACAGAGGCTACCACTGTTCCGGAACAGACTATTCATAAAAAATAAAGCAAAGTTCATCCATCCATATTCAAATGCAACTTGGTTCTAAGGATGGGTAATAGAAAATGTACTCCAGGATTTCCCCTCATGCCACTAATGGATAGAGGCAGTTCCTAAATGCTGTATCCCTTACATGGCCCCCTCAAATTATCTATGGTATGATCACAGTTGTTCTTACTAGGGCTAATATACAATTATTAGCCATGGAGATGTCTAAGACCAATCAGAAAATGTTAATTCAAGCACCAAAAAGGAATTGGCTAAGCTTAAAATGTCCTCCAAGTGAACCTATGTTGTGGTAGCAAATAGTTATAAAAAAAATTACCCTTTTTAGTTCACTAAGTGCCCCTGTCACCCTTTGCTCCCCCAGTCTTTAACAGCTTCTGGCGCCTATGTATCCACTGTACATGGAACCAAAATGGTATAACCTATAACATGGCTAGCCATGCAAACTCTTCTACGTAAAATATTATCCCACTAGCTCTAGTATTTAGCAAATAATGTGATAACTGAAACAAAAGAAAATCAACACTAAATGAGGGTGCAGAAGTGATCCAAAAATTAATTTATTAAAACAACCTGAAAAAATAAAATGAGCACTTTCGCCTCATACAAGTCCTAGCACAGGGCCATTAAGTAGTGCATAAAAAGATTTCATTGGTAGTTACGTAATTAATTAATAAGAACTGTAGTATTCTTTAAAGGGCCTGTTAACAAATGCAAAATAATAAGTAATGGTACAGTTCTTGCCAAACAAAAAAGCAGCACAACAAAGTGCATAGAAAAATTTGATTATTTAAGAATAATGGTGTAAAAAATATATAAAAAATGTAACAAAAAATTTGTAAAAACTTGGGCTATAACTTGTTAGCCTTCTGTGTTACAAAAAGTGTAACTGAAACACTGTCATTCAGATCAGGAGGAAAGGTAGTCCACAGTCAAAGTTGCCAGGGTAGTTCACATACTTTTAAATAATTCCTCCAGTACCCCTTTTGAGATCCAGTGTGATATTTTCTAAAATATCAAAGTGAAACTTGCTAGAACTGTTACATTGGTTAGAATGTCTATACCGTGCACTGTTCTCATTCTTGTTGGAATATTGTGTGTGTGTGTGTGTGTGTTCATAATACGTGTTCTGAGAGCTTGTTCAGTTTTGCCAACATACAATGCCGGACATCCTGTGCACATCACTAGGGAAACTACCCTTTGAGTGGTACAGTCACCATTATGAAAGGTGATCTCTGTTTTCATTACATTTCCTAGCACCACAACTTGGTTGCACCGCCCATATTTGATAGTGCCCTTGGAAATCTTTGAAAGAATACCATGTTTGTTTTCTTCAATCTGTTGAAACTTGGGACATTTTTTGAAATAAATACCAGTTCAGACCCCACTAATGAATATAATTCAGGGTTAGTTTTAAAAATACACCAGTTTTTTTTTTTTTTTTAAGTCTCTTTGATTTCCTTAGAGAATTGATTGTATTCAGCTACTAATGCCATTTCATATTTATGCTCGTTTCATCCTGGTGTGTTAGTTAGACCAGTACAGAATAGGGGTTTATACCTATTACTCCATTCATTATACACCTCTGACAACAAACTGACCAGAAGGTGTTCTGGATACCACCTTCCCAAAACCATTTCCTTTAACTTGGTTAACTCATCCCAGACATCTTCCCTATGTGATGTCATACGAGCCACCCTAATGGCTTGTCCCTTAACTAGATTCATACATGGAACCAAAATGGAGTACCCTATTAACATGGGTAGACATGCAAACCCTTCTCGGTAAAATATTATACCACTACCTGTAGTACTTAGCAAATAATGTGATAACTGGCTAAGACTGTCTCCAGTTCAAGGAGCTATGAAATATATGGGTGTGCATGTGTGTGGTGGTTCAATGGGATATATTGCCAAAAATACATACTCCCAGTAAAGAAAATGTTGTAGGCCTAGGAGACACACTCAAAACTAAAATTTGACTCAGGGTGAAAGGGCTAAATAATTCTTATACTATGTCTTATTAACAGACTCCAGAAGTTAAAGTAAAAAAAAAGATGCCATCCTGAAAAGCAAGTACTGATACCTAGGAATACACTAAGGGATGTAGGTGTAGAAACAGGATTTTTATTTGAAACGGGGCCAAACCAAAAACTTTTTCGGGGAAGAAGAAGAGACACCTCAGGAAATGGTGAGAGATGTTTGTGAGCTTCCTGTTAAGGTTTATAACTCTATAGATGACTTTATTTTGTACAATTATTTGGTTAAATGTTTTACTCAGTCCCATGCAGATTTATTTTCAAAGAGGTTGAACTTTGTCCCCACTAATAAAGTTTGCATTGCAGAGACTATTTTGGATTTAAAATTATTTACTAGAAAATTGAATTAGTCTATATGGTTTAACACCGTTTTACCTAATTTTGGCATGTTTCAGTGAGGGAGTGATGTTTGTAGAAAAAATAGTACATTCACTCCCCTGTTAGATCAGAATGTCAGCCTATTTGAAAAATTATGTGAAAGAGACATAAGGAAAATACTGAGTAAACCTCCATCTAACAAAAACTATAATGTGGCTTCCCAAGAATGTGACTTGTTTTGAGATATTGCTTATGACAAAAATATTAGGTTAATGAAGTCTGACAAGGGGGATGGGTTAGTCATAACGGATGCTTGTGATTATGCCAACAGAATGAATAGCTTGTTACTTAGTGATACATATATGGAAACATCTAGGAATGAGCTGCCTATAGCATGCCAAGATTGATATGATATGTTAATGCGAGGTCAGATTAACAAAAAATCATTTGGTTTTATGGATAACCAGTGGCCAGTAGTGGCAGGTATTTTTGGAATACCTAAAATTCTCAAGTATTTGATTGACCCACCCCTTCGGCCAATTGTCAATGCAAATAGAAGTAAGACTCATTATGTTTCTAAACCTGTGGATGGTTTACTGAAAGAGTCGGTGGCAAAACTACTGCAGATATGCCGTGATTCATGGGATTTTTTAACTGAATTGTCTGGTGTTGAGTTTGGTAAGCATTGTTTCCTGGTTACAAATGATGTCTGCAATTTATATTCTGTTATACCACATACATACGTACAAATGTTTCAAGCACAGGCATCAATGCCTTTCTAGCTTGCCAATATACCAAAACACTTGTTCCCATAATAAATGTCCAGGCTGTTCTTAAAAATATCTAAACTAGTACTTGCTTTAATGTAATTTGGTAGTCTGTTCCATGCATCAGCTACTCTGTCAGAGAACCAATTAGTACACTTCTCATTCCTATAGAATCTTCTACATAGGTTGTCTGATGATTCTCTAGTACTTTTTGATAACCCCAAACATTCCCAGAGGTAGTTGTCCCTAAATGCCCTATATGCCTGAATAAGATCTCCTCTTAAATATCTGTAAGAGACACTGTACAAGTTCAGATATTTTAGTCTTTCATAATAACTTAGATTTTCACATCCATGGATGCCCTTGGTATATATTCTGCTGTACTCTTTCCAGTTTATTCATGTTTGTTTTCCAATAGGGTTTCCATATTGTTATTCCATACTCAAGTTTGGGTCTAATGTAACTAACAAACAATGACTTCATTATGTTTGATTTCCTAGACTTTATAAATCTTTTTATACAACCTATCATTAGCCAATTGGTTGATATGATTAGAAAAACTCATAGCTGAATCTACCCATATACTCAGGTCTTTAAATGGGTCTACAGTTTCAATCACTGTGTGCCGTATGAAATATTCACCTTTCAGTTTATGTCTCCCAAATCTCATATGCTTAGTTTTTGATGTATTTATCAACATATTATTCTCGTGTGCCCAAATGGTCAGTTTAGTCAAATTATTTTGCAGACATGCCCTATCTGTAACACTTGTAATCAGTTTACCCAATTTCAGGTCGTCAGCATATAGACTGTAGAACACCTCAGATGAAAATGTAACGTCAGAAAAATACAATCTAAACAAGTAAGGGCCTAGGACAGAGTCTGTGGGACACTTTGACTGTAACCAAGGATATCACCTGTACAGTTGGTGTGTGATATTTGCCATGTCCTATTTGTAAGCCATGCAGCTATCCATCTTATCAACAGTACATCAGTCCTAGTTATACTAATTTACTGATCAGTGTTTTGTGTACCATATCTTGAAGGGTTGACTTGGTTGGAAGAAACTTAATATGAAATAAGTATTTTAGACCAAGTTCAAATTAATTTGGATGTCAATCTTATGGATAAGGTGTTATCGAACAATTTTTTGTTTTCTGAAGGACAACTATTTAAGCATGTTAGTGATGTAGCAAAGGGGGCAAGTTGCAGCCTCGAGTTTTGCCAATCTTGTGATGGCTTATTATGAATCAAAGTTTCTTTTTAATACTGTTTTTAAAAACTGATGGATGTTTTATATCTGCTTTTTGGACAACATATTTATTGTGTGGACTGCTACTGAAGAGAAAGAGGAGTTTGTTCAGTATATTAATGTTTCTACATCCTTTTTAAAGTTTTCTTTTTCTTATAATACTAATGGTATGGCATTTTTAGATGTGCTTTTTGTATAAGAATTATAAAAAGGAGTGTTTTATTTCCAATATTTATAAGAAGTCCACCTTTTCCAACAGCTATCTCTACTATTAGAGTTCTCATCCAAAATTTCAGAAAAAATCGGTTGTGAAAGGACAATTAGTCAGATTGACCCATATGGTTTCGGATGAGAATGTGTTTACAGTAGAGTATGATAAGCTGATGGATATGTTTTTAAAGCATGGATATTCCTTAGACTTCCTGGCAGGGATTAAAAATTAAGTTCTGAGTAAAAGGTTGAATGGGATTTATAACCCCCATTGTGTAATGATTCTGGGGGAGGAAGAAATCTTAATACATACTCCAAGCTTAGGATGGAACGTTCATCACTGATGGAAAAAACTTTTATTGTAACTTATTCAGTGGGCATGTATAACATTGTGAATTCTATTTTTGATAACTTTAATTAGTGGATGACCAGTTAAGGACACTATTGGGTGACAATCCTAAAATAGTGTATAGAAAAAAATAAATGTTTTAAACAAATTTTTAAGAATTTTTGTTTTGTTGGGGGTGTTAATAATGTCCTTATATATTTATAGGACAAAACAGTATGATACAGCAACGACCAACCTGCACAAGAACTTGAGACAATAAGAATAAAAATGTACACCAGGAGAAATAGACAAAAAGACAAAAAGACCTAAGGACAGCCAGAAACTCCAGTATAAATCCATCTTTAATACCAAGGTAAAAACATGAGTGCTTCTGTAGCGTATACTGGGATTTCTGGCTGTTCTTGGGTCTTTTTGTCTATTTCTCATGGTGTATATTTATTAGACAGTTTTTTTTTTACAATTTTGGGACATACCTACAACATCCATAGATTTTTTTATTGTGAATCTAGCTGGGTGATGTATGCAACATGTTGTGAATCTTTCCAAACCTTTTATATTGGTAAAACTTCAACAAGATTGAAAGACAGAATTCATGAGCATGAGCTTGAAAGAAAAAAGGCAAGAACTACTAATGCCTTGTATAGGCATGTGCACTGTCACGCAAGGAGGTACTGCCAGCCCAACTAGATGGAATTTTGTAAATAATTATATGTCATTTGTAAATATCAACATGATTTATACAGAAGTGTGACAAAGGGAGACACTGCCAGCATAGCTGTCTGGAATTTTGTAAACAATTATGTGTCATTTGTGAATGTCAACATGTTTCATGTAAGATGTTTGAGCTACAAATGTATTACAGCTGTATGTCATGTATATATCAAACTAGGTTTGTACAGACATCTGCTGAAGAGATATTTTATACAGTACCAAGCTTAAATATGTAACCACAGCATGCCCTAATGGAACAGAACAGAAACATACCTGCACTATTGTAACTGTTTAAATGTATATTTTAACAGTGGAAACTGGAAGACAAGAGGTTAATTTCAGAAAAATAGCTGAAATTAAATTGCTTCATGGCAGCAAGAAAACACAAAGTCTAAAACTAGGGAACTTTCTGTGTTGTCTTTGAAGTGTTTTATTGTTTTACGACTTCCACCATTTGCCAAAAAATGTCTATGCCCTTGTCTATGTATTTTCATACATAGAGGCTAAATGCTACCAGCTGCATCAGAGGCGGTTTTCACCTGGGATAGAGTCAGATGCCAAGAAATGAAGTAATTCTGCATGCTATCCCATTAGTAATATTTGTGGCATTGATGTAAGAACTCTCTGAGAGAGGGAGGGCAGTCTGTATTCTGTCTTGGACCTGACAACATCAAGATCCACTCACCACATCTGCCTTACTGCTCTAATTAACTAAGTTATTAGGATATAGTAATTCTCTTAGATACAGTCAGGAAAATAGCAAAGCTTAATTTAGATGTTTTGCTTTATTTATTTGAGACTGTCCTGCAATGTTGTTTTAAATATTTCCTGTGATTTTGAACTCTGATGTTATTGTGATTGTATACAAAATATTTTCTTGTTCCTTTATTATTTATTATTAAATATATTTAAACCTTTCATTGTGGCTGCAATTTGTGATACATATTTAACTTCTGAGAGTACTTGCATATTTATTTGGTGACACTCTGTAGGCCACTCCTAATAGCCTTGCTTTTGGTCAAACAACCATTTGTATTAGCAATAACACTACACAGTAAGATTGGACACCCTTTGATAAGGGCTTTAAACCAGCTGATAAGGAGTGACTGGTGGCAGGGCAAATTACCTTATAGTCTGGGCAGAATGGGGTATAGCCAGTTAACCTGTGCCAGCCTTTCCCAGGTGTGTGTGTGTGTGTGTGTGTGTGTGTGTGTGTGTGTGTGTGTGTGTGTGAAACAAATCTCCAAGAGTATGTGTATCAGCTACTTGGGCAGGGACACGAAGCACTGGTTGGACAGAGAAAGTGTTGGAGGACTTGGCTTGGAACCCTGGCTAAAGACTCAACTTCACAGCTGTACCAGTGGGAAGTCTTATTAGGGATCTGGAGAAAGAGGGAGAAAACAGCCCTGGACTGACTGGGCTGACTGTGGTCTCTGTGTACTCTTAAGGGGAAATTGCACTTGATGCAGAGAGCTGCATCTGAAAATACTGTGTGTGTCCTTGTCATCCTCCCAATGTACGTCTCCCACTGATGCCAGTGGTAAGGATTGAGGCTCCTTGATTACTGGACCAGTGGTAGGGCATCACATTTATTTGCTGACAGTGGTGGGATATCCACATACTGGGATTCAGTGGTGTGGACATTGAGTTCCTATAGCCTGTAAACTGTGGTCACTAAAGAAGGTGTTTGTACTCTCAATCAGCTACACTTTGAGCATTCAGAGTTTTAAATCACAATAGTTTTATTTTTTTTGTTAGCTTAGTTAGTCAGGGAGAGCAGGCATGCATGTCAGCAGAAGAGTATGGCAAGCTCACAAGGAGCCAGTTGGCTGAGATGTGCCAAGCCAAAGGATTGGTGCATGCCAACCTGACTAAAGTGGAAATGATTGCAGCCTAAGACAAAGCTGCATCACAGACCAGCAAACAGGAAGACAACCAAACTGGCCTTGGGGATGTACAGTTCTCAGAAAATGGACAAGTTCAACCTTTCCTCAGAGAACTTAAAAATCCATTTGGAGTTGAAGAGACTTAAACTGAAGGCCAAACATTTGGAAATAGAATCAGCAGAGAGACTGCAGCATTTGGAGGCTGAATAAAATCAGAGGCAGAGCTAACATGAAAAGGAGATACTGACTCTTCACCAGGGTCATGGAGGTAATGGGGAAGGGAGTAAATGAAGCCCAAAAGCAACAAAGGTCAATAAATTTCTTCCAAAATTTACAGAGGAAGATAACTTTGATAGTTTCATTGATATGTTTGAAAGGGTATGTAAACAGTATAAAGAGGTTATATCCTATCTTAGTAGATGGGAAACAGGCCATTAAGAGAGACACAGCCTCTGACCTAATCATTGTGAAGCCTGCAATGGTTAAAGAGGCACACTACTTGCTTGGGCAGTCTACTCTGCATATGGTTTCTGAAACCCATACTCCATGGTAAAGCTGTAACTGCTGTTTCTAAATTGTCTGATACTGATTGCTTAAATTATAATACTGTCAAAAATAGTTTATTAGAGTGTTTTAACACCTGAAGCTTATAGAAAATTTCTTGTGAGTATAAACGCAAGGCAAATGAAAGTGTGTGTGAATAAATTGCTGCACTAAACACTTATTTTCATAGATGGGTGAGTGGGTGTCAGGTCACCACTTTTGAAGGGCTGGCAGACCTTTTGGTGAGAGGAACAAGCCCTTAGCACTTTGCCTTAGGACATGAGAATCTAGTTAGCAGAAAGGGAATGTAATATTGCAGATGATTTCGGGAAAAAAGGAGACCTATACCTAGCAAGCAGGGTATCACTGCACAGAAAAGGCATACCCGATGCTGCTCCTGGGTCTAAGGGAACCCATGGTGGGCAACCTAAACAGCCCCAACAGAGTCTGCCAGTAGCAGGGGAAGCCTCCAGTTCAGGTACATGGCTAGAACCAAGGGCTGAATGTTTTAAATGCAACCAGCGGGGCCATGTAGCATACAGATGTCCATGGAGGCTAGTTGGGGAACAAAAGATGGGACAGCCAGTAAGTGGAAATGACAGAATGCCAGCAGTAAGTTGTCTGGAGACAACAAGGGTACCAAACTATCACAAGAGGTTATATCCTATCTTAGTAGATGGGAAACAGGCCATTAAGAGAGACACAGCCTCTGACCTAATCATTGTGAAGCCTGCAATGGTTAAAGAGGCACACTACTTGCTTGGGCAGTCTACTCCAGTCAGAGTTTTAGGAGGGACCCCATTCCAAACACTTTTGCTAGGGTTCACCTTGACTGGGAGGGTTGAAAAGGAAGCAAGTAGGTGTGTTTGAGGATATCCCTGCAGACATCCTGATGGGGAATGATTTTGATAATGCAGTACCACGTGTTCATGCAGGGACATGCAGTCAGGATTGAGGACAGGCATGTGGATCTGGTAGCCTGGGGGGATCTAGACAGACCATACACTTGGTTTCTATAGATTCTGTAAGTACATCAATGATGGACCGTACATTTCTATGCCTGGCTTCTAAAGAATTTTGGAATGCCCTGGCAGATGCAACTGTGAGACAAAATGTGCGTTATATATTTCATCTTGCATGGCATGTCCAGTGTTTTACATTGATAAAACTGTTAGAAAATTAAAAGAAAGGATCTCAGAACATTAGGAACAAAAAGTCTGTCAGTTCCTTGTATATGCACAATATACAATGCAGGAATTTAAAACGTTCCTATTTTTCATTATAGACAAAGTGAAGGTTGATTGGGGGGGGGGGGGTGACCCTAAGCTAGAAGTAGATATCAGAGAGGTTGAATGGCAAATAAGATTAAATGCCCATAAAAGCCCAGGGATCAATGACTACATTAAACCCATTCTAAAGAAAAGGGCAACAGTTATATAACTAAAAGTATGCCATCTAGTGACACAAACTGGATGCTACAACTTTTTAAGATGTTCATTCTGTATGCATATGTTTTACTAGTGTTTTTATTACACTATGGTAAAAGACAGTCGGGCAGCATCTGTAACGTTTTTTTATTTTTCATTTACCATCACTTTGATAGTAAATGTTAAGCACCTCTGGGGGGGGGGGGGTGACCCTAAGCTAGAAGCAGATATCGGAGAGGTTGAATGGCAAATAAGATTAAATGCCCATAAAAGCCCAGGGATCAATGGCTACATATCAATTAAACCCATTCTAAAGAAAAGGGCAACAGTTATATAACTAAAAGTATGCCATCTAGTGACACAAACTGGATGCTACAACTTTTTAAGATGTTCATTCTGTATGCATATGCTTTACTAGTGTTTTTATTACACTATGGTAAAAGAGAGTCGGGCAGCATCTGTAACATTTTTTTATTTTTCATTAACCATCACTTTGATAGTAAATTTCATGTATATACTGCAGTTAGATGAGATTTTTAAGAATGTATTTTTAGGGGGCGTTTTCTCAGGATATGATGTCATAGGAAATAAAAATGAATGTTAGTTTAACACGTTGACTCTGAAGAAGCCCTATAAGGGGTGAAAGCACTTAATTCATGTGTTTTATTGTCTATTTATATTTGTTTTTATTGCAAATAAAGTGGTACTTCTGCTTCACAGCTGAGCAGGTCTTTGTTTTTCTTCATTTTTGCAATTTGTGGAAGTTTGGTTTCCTGATTTTTGGCTTTGTCCAGACTTCTTGTACTTAGACATTGAGAGGTATGCAGGAGACACAACAGAGAGCATGTAAGATAAATGTTTGTCCCACAGAATTCAAATCAGGAGATAAGTATTTGTGTTAGTGGCCACTGCTGAAAAGTTTCTTACAAAGTGGCAAGAACCTTTGGCAATTATAGAAAAAGTGAAGTAAATTATAGGGTGGGATAACTAAGGAAACAGGAAATGAGAAAAAATATTTTACTACCTAAATGTTTTGAAGCACAGGAAACATAACAGAATACATATAAGAAAATGCTTGTCTCTCGAGCCAAAAGCTAAAGTACTTTTGCAGTACATGGAGAGCAGTGATTATACTCCAATATTCAGAAAAAGACAAATCAGTTAAGTGCTACAGTGGCATGAGACCCAACGCCAACAAATGTTAAGCACCTCTGGCTTAAGTTGTTAAGGTCAGGTCTTGGGCTAGGCAGTAAAATCTGCCAGTACTGACCAGCAAATGATAGCAACAGAATAAAAAAATTGGTTCTTACTGCTGTCCATACTAATAAGGTCTACTTACAAACTTAGAAAGTAGCTAAAATAACATGGTGTGTTCACCTACATTTTCTCTGAAGGATATGAATTCTGAATCTCAAATGTATGCCACTATTCAGTGACTTCATTCCTTCATGATCTGAATGAAAACCATAGACTTAATGCAGAACAGACCAAACAAATGAGGCAAAAATCTGGACAGTTTAGAGGCATAGCAAGGTGAATGTAAACATAAGGGACTGTGTTACACTGCCTTTCTGACAGCCCTCACTAAATGGCCAAGTTTTTTACAGCTCTTAAAACCAGCAAACCACTTAGCTCTTTTTTTTCTTGTTTACTGTAAGTAGTATTAAAGAAAGAAGATAAAGCTCAATGCACTACAAAGAATTATGATCAGGTCTCCAATCGTAACCCTGAATTATGTGCAAAATCTCAACAAAGATACAAAGATTTGCTCTTGAGGTAAATTTCTTGGCATCCATATCAAATAATGCCACTAAACAAACACAATATACATGGCCAGAGGCACCATATCATTAAATTCTGGGTATTTGGTGGCATCCAATTGTAATTACCACCGTAATTCCCATTTTTCCAAATTTAAACCCTATGGGTCACATCTGAGACCATGCGGCAGCCTTTTCATTACAAACCCCCCCCCACACCTCTCGGTGTCCTGGCACCCTGTTTGGAAACCACTATGCTGATTTCAGTATTTGTTGAAGCAGGTTCAGTTCTCTGATCCTAGTCTTCACTAGACTGCTTTGTAAAGATATAAGACATCTTGGAATGCCAGATTCCTAATGGTCAGAAATGCAAGGCACAGATCACTCCTAAGGAGTCTTTAAGACACTAAATAAAGGGACAGACCTTCCAGCATCTCTTGGTAGGTCAGTTCTTTTAGGTCAGTGATCTTATTTTTGTTAGGAGCCTTTAGGATATCTCCAACTACCTAGAAAATCAACAGAGATACACCTTAAAGTGGGCATTGTATTTACTGTATGATGGGCATGATCAGTGAATAATGTAGAGTAAGGATTTCTTTGGATTTAGAGGAGATACCTTTGGTGGTCAGTTGCTCCAGATAGATGGATTTCCTAACCACTCTTACAACATAATGATTAAAGGAGGAGGAATTATCTACCCAGGTTCCAAGGTCTCTCATAACAACTGAATTTTGGCATGAGATGCTGTCCATACCATAAACTGAATTGAGGTATTATTTACCAAATTCAACAGTATTGCACTTTTTAGCATTTATTTTTCACCTATTTTCTGTGCATCAGTTATTAACATGTGTAAGTTCAAGTCGTAGCTTCTGTATGTCTCAAGGGGATTTCAGGATGTCACCCAGTTTACAACCATCCCAGACTGGTTAACCACAGATCCCAGTTTTTGATTTTGAGATTACAGAATTATATTTTTGCTCTCGAAGGACACATGTGACACCCTCACTGCATGAGTAGTGTCTTTCAGCCAATTTGCTTTCTACCTAACTATACAGGGATCAGTTGGAGCACACTTAGTTTGTTAATTATGCTAGCATATGGTATGGTATGGTATCAAATGCTCTGGCAAGATCAAAATATGCTGTATGGATAGTTTGACCACTGTCTACTGTTTGTGTTATTCTGTCAAAAAAGTACCATATTCATTAGATAGAATCTACCATCGAAAATGCCAGACTGCTATGGGTCAAGTCTTGTGAGATTTTAAATATAGTAGTTTATCAGGTCAAAGATGAGGCTTATCAAACTAATGTAGTTTCCAAAGCCCATGGTGGAGTTGGCCTTGTGAAATGGCAGCACAATTGCTGTGCACTTTACTTCTGGACAAAGCCAGTGACCATACTTCTGGGACAAAGCCAGTGGCCAAGCTCAGGCTGAATAGCTGTAGGAGGATGGCCACCAGTGCATGTTTAGTGCTGTTCAAACGGCAGTCAACTAGGTGTGTTATCAAATCCTATGGAGCATGTATTTCTGCTTTGGAAAGTACCTTTAGTAAGTATTCTTTTGTGATGACAGGGGACTTTGAGATTCTTTGACATATTTAGGTTTTCAATAGTTATATCAGGAATGAAAGGTGCACTGAATTTGCTATCTAATGTGTTTTTACATGTAATATGTACTGGATATGAGTAGGGGGGGGCCATTTTCAAATATATTTGGAGCAAAGTTGGGTGCTATTTCTTAATTCCCTTATGCAAGTAAAGAAGGATTTGTAATTTCCTTGGCTTCCAACACTAGTCTAAGTTCATGGGATGCTTTTCTTTTCCTGATGGCATACTTTAGTACCTTTAATATATTTTGAATGTTGACCTTGCTTTGTGGGTCTATAGGTTCATAGGTTGGTACTAGGCTATTGGCCCTAGGGCCTATACAAGCCTAGCCATAACAATTCCCTGGCCATTTCTTCCCACACTATTTACTTCCCTGGACCCCTGTCTAGCAGGGTGACTGACGTGATCCCCGGGGTGAATTTCCTTTCTCCCATCCAATCATCAAGGTTCCTTTTGAAGAGGGCCAAAGAGGCACTCTGCTTGACATGTATGGGCAGTCTATTCCAGAGTCTGGGGAGTCTCTGGGTCAGGAACCTATTCCCTCCAGCATGTTTTGTTTATTGTGATTACAGGTTTAGATCCCTGGAGCGTGTGGCTCTGAGGGATTGGGATTTCTTTAAGTGTAGCATGTCCAACAGCTCTGGGTTTGACATGGCCTTGTATGTTAAGCAGAGATTGCCTCAGAGTAGACGATATGCGACAGAGTATAGCTGGAGTTTTTTAAGGCGGTCAGCATAGGGCATCTGCTTTAGGCTTGTGATTCTTTTAGTGAGGTATTTCTGTGGCCTTTCCAGTTGTTGCAGATATCTTGAGAGGTACATACCAAATGGGGCATTGTATTCTATAATGGGTCTAATGAGGGATGAGTACAGTGGGACAATCCTTTTTCTGGATGAAAAGCCCTTAGTGATGAGGTGTGCCACACAGAAGGATTTCCTGACTGTTGTGGTGATGTGGTTATTGAAGGTGAGACCACTGTCCACCTGTGTCCCTAAATCTCTTATCACACCTTCAGTTATTAGTGTACTGCCATCTATGTGGTAATTCATGGGTACATGTTTTTTTCCCAAAGGGGATAACTATACATTTCTTGGCATTGAGCTTGAGCCCATGGCTCTGGCACCAAGCATTTCTTTCTGTAAGGCCCTTTTTTATAATATCCACATCATTTGGGGATTCAATAATGGTTCCCAGTTTGCAGTCATCTGCGAACTTTGTTAGCCAGAGTCCCTTAGTGTTTGTCTGTACTTCAGAGAACTAGATGCCAAACAAGAGAGGTTCCAGGACTGAACCCTGACGTACTCCACCTGTCACTTGTCTGGAGCGGGATTCGGAGTCAGCTACTTTTACAGTGTGGGTTCTGTCAGTAAGCCAGTTGGCAACCCATCGAGTGATGTAGGGATTAATGCCCAGCTTAGTAAGTTTATCTATGATTCCAGAGTGGGGGTGGTGTCAAAAGCCTTGGTGAGGTCCAGATAGGCTGTTTGGACTGCCTTACCCTCATCCACAGCCCTGGAGACTGATTCGAAGAAGTCAATCAGGTTCAGGAGACAAGATCGGCCCTTCACTAACCCAAACTGGGTGGGGTCCAGTGTTTTAAGGTTGCCAATGTCTTTGTTTATAAGTTCAATGATGATATGTTACATGGCCTTGCAGATCAGGCTCGTCAGACTGATGGGGCGGTATTTCCCGGGATCCAAGGTAGATCCACCCTTGTAGAGTGGGATAACTGTGTGCGCCACTCAGTGGGCACGAAGCCTGAGGTGAGGGTATGATTAAACATGACACTTAGGTGAGGTGCCAGTTCATTTTGTAGTTCATGTAGATGTCATCTGGTCCCATGGATGCTGTATTCTTAGCTTTGGAGAGTGCATTTTTTACCTGTGTGGCCATTACTACCAGAATTTGGCAATATTCCGTTATTGAGATGGGCCATTTAGGGGGTGAGAGGGGGGGTGAAGTTGGCACTGAATCGATCTGCCAGGATATTGTCAATATCCTTGGGATCAGTGTATTTAATGCCATTCTGTTGTAGCTCAGAGCAGATCTGAGCATTGCCATTTAGATTCTTGACATAGCTATAGAATGCCTTGTGGTTGTCTTTGGAATCTTTGGCAATTTTATTTTCGTAACTAGCTTTGGAGGATTTTATGAGGGATCTCAGCTTCTTACTGAGGCAGGTGAGGCAGTTTTTTGCATCCATTGATTTTCCTCTTTTCTGCAACAGTTTCTTCCTTTTGTTGTAAAGTTTGTTTATGGCAGGGGACCACCAGATTGGCTTCCTTTTTTTGGAGGAGAGCATCTTGGTTCTATTTGGGATGGCACAATTCATGCATGAGTGGATGTGCTCATACAGTGCCTTAGTGTAGGATTCAGCAATTGAACTTTCAGTTCCCATTTGCATGGGTGTCATGAAGTTTGTCACTTCTGACTTGAGTAGCATGAAGTTGGCTTTGGAGAAGTTTTTATGGAGGTTTCCTTACTGGGGGGAGGGGGTGGGATGTGGATGTTAAGGGTGATTAGATTATGGTCTGACCTGACCAACAAGGGGGTGACCATAGGTGTGGAGCATCGATTTCCCATGTTAGTAATGACCAGGTCTAGGATATTAGAGCCCCTGGTGGGACTATGGATTAGTTGATCCAGTGCATTGGAATTTATGAATTCCAAGAAGCGTTGGGCAAAGGTGTTGGTGCACGAGTAGTTTTCCCAGTTAATTTGCTGTATATTGTAAGAAATGTTTTTCTTTGCTTTTATTAGTTCTGCATGTAGACCACTAGGTTGTTTTGCTCTTGAACTGCTCATTTTGTTTAGTTCTGGTAGATGCTGTAAGGTTGATACATTTTTCTAGGTTAGAGCAGAATTTGTTCGCATAACTACTAGCCATGCCATCATTTTGGGGGTTAAAATTATTCTTGAAATTTAACACTTCATCATGAAATTGTAGGTGGTTAGTACATTTGAAGTCTTTTGAGTACTGTGCTATTTAAATCTGATGGTTAGGGGATTTTGAAGGGGAAGTTTACTAGTCTGTGATCAGTCTTAAATGGCATACCAGTGGGATACTAAATATAGGTGCTACATTTGTAAGATCTAATTCAAGAATATCTTGTCCGCTAGTAGGTGATTTGGCTATTTGATCCAGAGAGTTCTTATTTATAAAATCAAAACATTTTTGGGCATAAACTATATTCCAGAAATAGGTATCCCAGTTTATCAACAGGTGGTTAAAGTTACCCAGGATGATGGCATTCATGTGTAGTTGAAGTCTGTCTAATAGATTTAGGAATCATACATGATTATCAGGTGGCATTAAATGGGGTTATTTAACAAGCTGTCTCTAGAGAATCTGCCTTAAGGTATTCCAGTCTTTAACTAATGGGGATATGGCACCACAGTTGCCCTCAGGTCTAATGGCGCAGTACAAACAAAACCCTGGGAAAGAGGTAGTGCTTTCTGCAATGTTTAACTACGTTTCAATAATAATAGGCGCATGAATGTGCTCCAAAATACAGGACAGCCACAAAGTCAGGCAATGTGCTTCTACTCCTAGCAGTGATCAGCACTTCCTTGACATTGTATGTTTCTTGAATTGTTTTATTATAGGCTTATTATAGGTTTGTCAAACACATTTGTAATACAAGATTTAAAAATGCTGCCAATGAGACCTATCCTAGCAGCTGCTGGTTTTAAAACAAACCTTTGGCAGTATTCACTTAACATAAGAGTTAAAAACATTGTGTGTGAAATGAATTTCTATATTAGAGATTCCTAACATTTATTAGCTAAACTGATAGATGTTACAGTTAATCATAATGATATTCTAGTGGCAGGGGATGTTAAGTCATTATATTCTGTAATACCACATCAAGTTGGGCTAAAATGGTTTGGTTTTCATTTAATGCCATACTGTAAAAGTTTTCAGTGGCTGCTACTTCATTGTTGACATCTTTATTAGATTTGGCGTTAGCTAACAATTTTTTTTGGTTATTTTTGGAGAACATATTTTTAAACAAAAAGCAGGAGTAGCAATGAGTGCTGTCGAGTTTTTTTCCAATTTAGTGATGGCTTATTGAAAAGAAGTTTTTATTTATTCTAATATATTTTTAAGCATGTAAAACCTTGTCTTGCTTCCGGTTGGCGCTAGGGTTTGCCAAAAAACAGATTAATCAAGAAAAACAGAACGAAAACCCCAGCGTTAGCAGGTGCTGTAGTTCAAAATGGTATGATCCAAAAAGGCACGAAGAAAATGAGTAAAATCACCGTTTATTCGGAAAATAAAACATCAGATAAGCGCTTTCGCATTACTGCTTCATCAGATCAAGAACAAATCAACATTAAGCTCACAGCATTAAATACTATAGCAGTTAATCAATCATTAAATAAACAGTATAAAACCTATTAACATTTCAAAGGGCAATGTTCTTAAAGCATGCATACGGTGCATATACTCATCAAGGCATGAACATCAAATCTCATACTCAATTATAAGGTTATATATGTGTGTCATTATTTAAAAATTTTACATATAAAAAAATGAATACATAAAGTATGCATCAAATGGAATTAAAATATTAGAAACAATACTAAAATGACACATGCTGCCCAGTGTTGTTTGTGGTGTAAGAAATATGTACAAATAAAAATCACTGATGGAAAAGAATAGTTGTGATAAAAGAGAATATACAAGGGACAGAAGACTGGTTATCCTACACTTTCATTTAACATTTCTCCTTTGCCTCAACTTAGGTCTAATTGAGGCTCTCTCATTTAGACCTGATCCTTTGTCTGCTTTCAATGTTATTATCCATTCTGTTTCTTTCCCTTCGGTGTATGTTCTAATATCACCCCCTCTGGGGTTGGGATATATCACTTCAAGTACTTTAAAAGAAAATTTATGTTGTACATTTGTCATAATGATATGCTTGGCTAAAGCATTTTGTGTGGTACCCTTCTTCATGTGATAAATATGTTCCCTCATCCGATCCCTGAGAGGGCGATTAGTTTTGCCAACATAAAAAGAAGTGCATAGTTGGCATCTAGCTAGATAAATAACGTGTGATGTCATGCAATCAGCTGTCACAGGTGTTTGGTAATACTTTCCATTGTCCGGATGAAGAAAACCGGGTGTACAATCTATGTAGCAACAAAAATTGCAACGGCCACATGGTTGGGTGTAACCATCTCTCATGCTGTTAGCACTGTTGACAGTGTGACAAAGTCTCCTTTTCAAATTATTCTTGTTCTTGTATAGAAATCTTGGTTTGTCTCCTACTATACTTCTGATGTCATCATTTGTACATAATATTTCCCAATATTTGCTTATTACATCTCTGAGTTCATGACAGTCAGAGGAATAATGCAAGTCGGATTGAGTGCCTGATGAACGCTGTTGACGATCGGCGAAAGTAGCTGATTAGTCGTTCAGTATGGTAATTTTGGTGGATCTATTTTCGACAGTCGCGAAAGATGTCTATCGGGATCTTTGTTGTTATAGTTTCTGGCAGACAAACATTTTCAACACTACCTCTGTCTCAAACTCCAGAAATTTGTCGAAGAAACTTCGATTATAGCCTTAAGATTTGCAGCCGATTCGATAGTAAGCTGTTATAATACTTCACTTCGTATTAACATTATCATCACCATTTATTGGCCACAACAGTTGGTAAGTGTTTTTAAAGAGTTGTTATAGCAACAACTCACTTCTGTCAGATCGGTACACCTCCCCAAGTCTTTAGGAACATAATCAGAGGACAAGCCATCAGAGCCTCGAGGCTCAATCCCCTAGATTCTGGGTTTGAGACAGAATTGGATGATTTGAGAAATAGACTGTCTCTTAGAGGCTATAGCAATAAAGAAGTTGATAGACATCTTTGCGATGTGTCAGAAGTAAGATCCACCAAAGGGTTACCATACTTTGGACCGCTGAGTCAGTATTTTCGCCAGTCACAATACTGGCGTTTGTCAAGGCCTCAAATTCCCGACTTATTATTCCTCTGACTGTCATGAACTCAGAGAGGTAATAAGCAAACATTGGGAAATATTATGTACAAATGATGACATCAGAAGTATAGTAGGAGACAAACCAAGATTTCTATACAAGAACAAGAATAATTTGAAAAGGAGACTTTGTCACACTGTCAACAGTGCTAACAGCATGAGAGATGGTTACACCCAACCATGTGGCTGCAATTTTGTTGCTACATAGACAGTACACCTGGTTTTCATCCGGATAATGGAAAGTATTACCAAACACCTGTTATAGCTGATTGTATGACATCACACGTCATTTATCTAGCCAGATGCCAACTCTGTACCTCTTTCTATGTTGGCAAAACTAATCGCCCTCTTAGGGATCAGATGAGGGAACATGTTTATCACATGAAGAAGGGTACCACACAAAATGCTTTAGCTAAGCATATCATTATGACAAATGTACAACACAAATTTTCTTTTAAAGTACTTGAAGTGATATATCCCAACCCCAGAGGGGGTGATATTAGAACATACACCGAAGGGAAAGAAACAGAATGGATAATAACATTGAAAGCAGACAAAGGATCAGGTTTAAATGAGAGAGCCTCAATTAGACCTAAGTTGAGGCAAAGGAGAAATGTTAAATAAAAGTGTAGGATAACCAGTCCTCTGTTCCTTGTATATCCCTTTTTATCACAATTATTCTTTTCTATCAGTGATTTTTATTTGTACATATTTTTTATATTGAACAATACTGGGCAGTATATGTCATTTTAGTATTGTTTCTAATATTTTCATTCTATTTGATGTTTATTTTATATATTCATTTTTTTATATGTAAAATTTTTAAATAATGACACACATATATAACCTTATAATTGAGTATGAGATTTGATGTTCATGCCTTGATGAGTATATGCACCGTATGCATGCTTTAAGAACATTGCCCTTTGAAATGTTAATAGGTTTTATACTGTTTATTTAATGATTGATTAACTGCTATAGTATTTAATGCTGTGAGCTTAATGTTGATTTGTTCTTGATCTGATGAAGCAGTAATGCGAAAGTGCTTATCTGATGTTTTATTTTCCGAATAAACGGTGATTTTACTCATTTTCTTCGTGCCTTTTTGGATCATACCATTTTGAACTACAGCACCTGCTAACGCTGGGGTTTTCGTTCTGTTTTTCTTGATATTTTTAAGCATGTAAAGTTCTATGTACGTTTTATTAATGCTATATTTTAATATGGGGAGAAAGATCCGATACGTTATTTATTTATTATTAGCAAACTATTTCCTTTCTGGCATTTACTATTAATATGGACACACGTGCAATTAACTTTTTAGATTTATTAATATATAAAAAGATGGTTGATTAATTTCTAAGGTTTATAAAAAGAAAAATAGTAATAATACTTTATTAAATTACTCTAGTATGATGAAGAATAATATTGTTTTTAGAAAAAATATGTAGAGTTGTGAGAAATACTACAGAAAATGTGTATTTTAAAGACAAAATATATAAATTAATGAAAAAAGATAGTTGTAGAGGTTATTCTGATAAAATAATAGCGGATACTTATGAAAATATTTTTAACAGGAAGTTGAAAAACCTACAGCCACTATTAGGAAATATATGTATTACTGCAAAAAATCCACCACAGTTGCTGGTGCATTTCATAATGACAAGACAAAAGCAATGCTGTTTTCTTTCACTGTTGATTCATATAATATTAAGACTACTAGGCAGATTAAATAACCCCTACATGATCTGCTAAGACCGTGTGCATGGTAGTGCACAGCTTTGCATTCAGTAAATGGCTCTACACAGTATGTAGGGCTGTGCAACCATGGTAAACACTGTGTCATGCTAATTACAGCATAAGCAGCTGAACTGAATGTTAATCAACCAATCCAAGATGGAAAAGTTATTCAACAAGCTATAAATCAACCATGTAGACTCAGTGCTGGATTTCCCTGTGAATTCCAAAACTTATTAGAATACAGCCATGGAAAGAGTTTACAGTTAGGAGCTGCTGTTACTTTAATTCATGTGTTTCTGTAACAGCCTGAATTTTATGCTGCTGCTGCTAATAGACCACGGCCAAGCAGGAGCGGCCTTAGGTCAACTGGTGTCCTAGGAAAAAGGGCTCCTTGGCGCCCCCACCACACCACCTGGTGCCCCCATCCTAGTCTACCTACACCAAATAAATCCTGGAAAAGTGCCCCTAGTACAGCGGCGCCCTAGGCGGCCGCCTAGTTGGCCTATACCTAAGGCCAGCTATGCGGCCAAGAAGGAGAAGAGTTTTCAGACCCAAGTTAACTTATCACAATCTGCATGAGGTGGAAATTGTAGACCTGTACAGGGTAGATGCAGACACTCTACAGGAACTCTGTAACATCTGTCATCCTCAATTCAGATCCAGGGCAAACCACAGGGAACCAATACCAGTGGAGACAAAGGTATGTGTAGCACTCAGAATCCTCCATGAATTCCTGAATACTATGCTCTAACATGCCAGTGACCACATACATTTGCCCAGCACTCCTTAGGACAAGGCCACAAACCCTGAAGTACTGGGTGCTATTGACTGTACACATATAGAAATCAAGGCACCATCCAGGGAACAGAGAAGAGTCTACATAAGAAGAAAAGGCTTCCACTCCATTAATTGCCAAGTTATGTGTAATGCTAAGGGAATCATCTTGAATGTGTGTGCTGGTAACCCAGGCAGTTACCATGACTCACATATCTGGCACACCTCTCAACTGTATCCGATGTTCATTAGGGGGTGATATCCCACACAGTCATTTATTGCGAGATGCAGGTTATGCACTGGAACTGTGGCTGATGACACCCATCAGAAATGCACACACACCTGCTGAAGAACACCATAAAGAGGCATGCATTCATACAAGAATTATCACAGAGCATGTGCTTGGGTTCCTGAAGTCACAGTTCCAATGCCTAGATACATCTGGGGGAGCTCTGCAGTACAAGCCAGTACTGAAGTCTTCACTGTCTGTGCCATGCTTCACAACATCATCCTGAGAAAACAGCTTCATCAGGATCAACAAGGGGAAGGGGCACACATCCCACCACCAATGAAAAGGTCATCACAGCCACATGCAGGTGAGGAGTCAGTGGGGGATCCAGCAGCTGGTGTGGGTGTAGGCAGATGTAGGTGTGCTCAATATGCCCTTGCATTGGCTAAGAGGCAATGCATAGCACACTCATTCACCACCTAAGGGGCTAAAACTTTCATCCTATGCTCATACATATAGTAACACTGATGCCAGGCAATGCTCACAATCTTTACCTACCCATGCAATCATTGTGTGATCCTAGCATCATACATACTCAGTCCTGAATGAAAACTGTAGTAACTGCTGAATTTACAAGGTAAGTATTGAACCTGGAATATTAAAACACAATTGTGCAATAATACAAATGAATGGCATATCCTTGTATGTTGTTACTTGGTAATGTAAGTAAGTAAAAGGTGGGTGATTTGTACAGCAATGAATATGTGACAGAAGTGACTGATGTGAACTCTATCAAGTAACAGGCCTCAGTGATCAAATATTCACACATTCATATCTCTCAAAGTTACTGATGTTCACCAAATGAATGTCCTCAGTTTGGCCTCATACTTTTGTACTGGAAAATCATTAGAGAGAGAAGTTAGAAATAGATGAGACATATTTCAGCTACAGACTTCATAACCCTGAAAAGATTCTTAAAAATACTGATAGAAAAAACTGTTTTGATTCTATCAACTGTCTAACTTTGTAAGACAAAAATATGTAAAAAGTACAAATAGCAAAACAACATCACAGACACAGATATACTAAATACTAAGATATGCACTGTGAGCATCAAACACAAAACTTATGCATCCTTGAATCCAAATTTATCTGACATACAATGTAAGAGAGTGCATGTGCGTAAGAAAGAGAACAGGCAGATATTTGAATAAAGTACCAAATGGCCAAAGACAAAATGAGCTTTAAGCCTCACGGCTGAACCATGTAACTGTTGTGTGTGTGTCTGTATGGGCACTCCAGGTGAAACTGGTGTGTGAGTTTCTGCATGAACATAGCCAAGCTCTGTCCTAGGTCTACATCTTAGTATGATGGACAAGTGTGAGCCGTGCATGGTAGAGGTGGCAGTTCATCACGGTTGTACCGGACTGGCATGTCAATGCCCATGGTCAGATGCATTGATGCTACATGAACGTGACTGATGTCTGCTGGACAAGTTCTCCTCATGAGGACCTCCAGGACCATGACCCATGGCCTGCCACATCTGGGTGTGGACACCTCAACCACTGACAGAGAAGTGGAAGTAGCGCCATTATAGTAGCGTGATCAAGCATGGCCACAATGGCTAACATCAGATGCTGTGGCTAACCTATGTCCACAAAGATGCCATCCCCCTCCCAGCAGATGCTCCTGTCAGTCATCTGATCCACTGAATCAGCAACACAGTGTAGACAGTCACGCATGTCAGTCTTTGCCACATCTACAACCCTAAGCATTTCTCTGGCAGACCTATTGGGACATGCCTGCACCTCCATGACAACCTTAAACATACAATGAGTGACACAGGAAGTCACATATGGATCAGGTGGAGTATGGACACTAGACATCCTCTGAGCACCCTTAACAACTCTCCTGCATGGCACCTCACCCACACTTTTGCTACAGCCAGAGTCAACAAGCACTGAAGCCACAGTAACCACAATACGCTAATCAAGTGTGTCACTCTTCAGTCCAATATCTGAGGGCTCACTGGAATGGGTTGGTGTAGGCCTACTGGCTGTGTCCAATGGAATTACAGGGGATGGCTAAATATCAACCTCAGTGTGAAATTGAACCTCTCCTCCTTCCGACTGTGCATCTGTTTGCCCACCATAATCATCAGAGTCTGCTAATACTCTGGCATCAGGTGGTAATAGTCATAAACTTCCACTTTCAGGATCACCTGTGATAATAATCAACAAAAACAGGAAAGAAATTAATACCTACACTACTAC
Organism: Protopterus annectens; assembly: GCF_019279795.1. Classification (NCBI taxonomy): domain Eukaryota; kingdom Metazoa; phylum Chordata; order Ceratodontiformes; family Protopteridae; genus Protopterus; species Protopterus annectens. The sequence continues at coordinate 601,486,399 of NC_056731.1, read as the reverse complement.
AGTCCAATATATGCTAACAGACTAACAATGGTGCCACTATTACCAACAGTAAAGCAATACACACAACAGTCCCAACATCCACATTACACCTATGGATGAAATAAATATTTCAGCAACACTACAAAAGTTCACAAAGGATTAAGTGCCTTTCTAGAAAACAAGTAAATCCAAAAACAGAGAAAGGCACATACACGGATAAAAAATGTTTATTAAAGTTATTGTTTTCACATGAAGTTCAACGCTTCTTCAGACTTTCTATCAACATACTTAATGCATACATTTAAATATCATTTCATTATTTCAAATCATCCAATCAAAATGCTCGAACCATTAAAAGCAATTAATTAGCTTTACATTAGACGTCTCTTGAATATTCACTTTATAAATTTAAAAAACATTTCTAAAAGCATGTATACTCCATATGGATCTTAAACCAAATATATAGAGTATATACATACATGTATAAAAGTATGAATATGTGAAATAATATCTAAAAAATAAATATGTTAAATGAAAAACAAAAACAAAACAGTAATGAAAGAGGAGAGTGTTTAAAATGGAAAAACGTATAAGGGAACCAATATATCTGCTATTTATTTGATGTCTAATGTAAAAGCTAACTAATTGCTTTTAATGGCTCAAGCATTTTGATTGGATGATTTGAAATAATGAAATAGTATTTAAATGGATGCATTACATATGTTCATAGAAAGTCTGAAGAAGCGTCAAACTTGATGTGAAAGTGCTAACTTTAATAAACATTTTTTATCCATCTGTCTTCCTCTGTTTTTGGATAAAATAAATATTTCTTTGAACTGCTCATCACTATTGACATAAAAATGTTTGGCTTACCATGTACAGATGATTGTAGTGTCCCTGTGGAGGATGGTCCTGGAAGGAGTTAAGCAAAAGGTACGGACAACATCATCACAATTAGCAGTAACATAGGATTTAAAACGTTTTGCTATTTATATGTCCATTAACAATACTTTTCACAAGAACTTCATTGACAAGTCCACACCAAACCCTTGTGCAATTAACCAGAATGTATTGTTAACTCTATCAATCTATAATTACCCCCCCAAAAAAAATGATATTAAACAGAACTTAAGTATTGCTGTCAATATTTTACTATACGAGAAGTATTTAACAATTGAGATAGGTAACCCTACCTGGAAGCTCCTCCTGGGACATACTTGTCCTCCCTGAAACAGCAGCACCAGCATTAATGACATGTTATTGTGCACTTTCAACTGTGCTCTCTGGATCCCTGACAGTGGACAGGAACTCTTCATCTGGTGTCAGTGGTGTCTCTGTAGCAGTCCCCCCCCCCCATAGCAATCCATTCATGGGCCACTGCAGCTGTTTTGCTCCCAGCCGACAAAATCATGTCAGTGACCCTATGATGCACCTGATCATATGCCCTGCTCTGACAACCTACTGTATTTACATCAGCCACCATCTGCTGCCAAATTTGCATCCTGCCAGACATATCCCCACATCCCCTCTCTCAAGAAAAAAGACACTATGTTGCCTAAATGCTTCCACAATTAATTCATTCTCGGGGTCACTGAAAGGGGGTTTGCGAGGACTGGGATGCCTGGGTGCTATAGTCCTAGGTGACATAAAACGCAAAAGAAGGATAACACGCATAAGTACCACATAAATAAAAGTTCTACTTAGATGTAACACATAAAAGGTAGTTTTTGAATATTACCCACCGGAGAAACAAAAACAGTAAACATATTCAAATATAAAAAAAGGAATTATGTGGATGTAACATATTACAATCACACAAAAAACAATGTTGGATTCAAAACAAGGAGAGTAACGACAGCAAATTTTGTTTGTGCCAACACAAAAACAGAACCTATCTCCCCCAACTCCAAAGCAACAGGCAAATGACACATTTTACTAACAAACTGTCAGTGAACTGCTGAAAGTGCTGTCAAATAAACTGTCCCAAAAACATGTGTACACATTTACCACAAAGTATCCAATTTTATGTAGTTAACAGCCACGTCTACCTGTGGCTAGCACTCTCCTAGAGGTGTCTATGGGCCATCCTAGAAGGCTAACATCCCTGTTTCATTGACAATATAGGACATTTACATTTCACTGAAATAATAGAAGAGTGTAAAGAGAAAAACAATTGTAACATTAGCACTTGTGATGAGTTAATAAGGCTGTGGATCTGAGAAAGTAAAATGCCCTGACAAACATGCCTATGACATCAGTAAACTTCTAAGAAGTGCATACAAATAAAATGAGCATTTACTAATGTGTGTGTGTGTGTGTGTGTGTGTGTGTGTGTGTGTGTGTGTGTGTGTGTGTGTGTGTGTGTGTGTGTAGTGTGTGTGTAATGTGTGTGTGTGTGTGTGTGTGTGTGTGTGTGTGTGTGTGTGTGTGTGTGTGTGTGTATATATATATATATATATATATATATACATATATATATATACTATCAAATGGTTGAAAGGCCAATAGTCGAAAGTAACATACCTGAATAACATATATGTGAAAATCCTTTATTTGACTGTTATAAACACCCATTCAGAATGTTGAAACTACAATGGAATTCGAATAAATGAACCTGAGCACTACATTGTCATTGCCCAAATCGCCAAAAACTCATTTTGCCAAATTTCATTTCATCCGAACATAGTAGTGGTAGTGTATATGCCCCTTTTCCCACTGTAGTGAGATCCTGGAGTTAGAATATATAGTTAGGGGGTGTGGGGGGCGTAGCTCCCCAACTAGCTTGGTTTCATACTGACCAGTTTCTGTTAAGATGGTACTTAAATAATGTTTAATCACATTGGGTTTGGTTTGGTGGAAGTTTCATTTCGCAAAAGGTGAAAAAATGTTTAAAATGGTCAAAAATGTTGAAACATTTTGAATTTTGACATTTTGAATGCTTTCACCTTATGAGTTTTGATAATATGATTCTACATTATGATAGCTTTACATTATGAACTTCAACCACTTGATAGTAAACCTATATATATATATATATATATATATATATATATACACACACAGACACACACATACACACATATAGATAGATATAGGTATATGATTTTTCTTAGTAACATGTGAGCATATCCTGTGTATAACTGAAAAATGCAAGCATACCTTATCAAGATCAGCAGTCTTCTATGTAGATAAATCCCAAAATATTTTCTTCTGTGTTATTCATATAAACAAGTTTCCTCACCTTCAGGTTCCCTAGCTACACAGTTCCTTCTTTATAGTGTAGATTCAGAGCTATAAGCATGGTAAAGATGCCAATGTGGTGTGAACACATTAGAATTGCTGAATCCCAAACACCTGGCTTCATGTTGCAAATGTAAACAGAGTGCAGGCACTTCCATCAGTGTTTGTTGCTAATGGATTCCAACTGTAATTGATTATTGGTATGGAGAAGTAAAACACAACAGCAATTCAGACTCCCTTACCTCCAGTGGGTGTGTCAGCCAGGTTAGACTTACAAAGTGTAGATGTAATAGTATCAAGGTTTTAAATGTAAGTAAGGAACACACATTTTATAGTTTCTCTTCAGTAACATCCAACCCCCCCTTCATTTCTTGACAACTGTATATTATTGACATTTAATACCCTCACACATTTTAAGGCAATGATACAGAATGCCTTACTCAGCTCTGTCTCAGACTACTGGTCAGATAAGACAAGAATGAGCAACAAACACAGAGAGGTAAGACAGAGCTGCATTTATGTAAACAATAGTCATAAATGGTGTGTGATCACTCAGTGCACTACATCTGAAATTAATAAATGTAAAAACAACTGTCATGTTTTGATAATGCCATGGATGATGTTGCAGTTGCTTGTATGCACAATGATTTTCATTCTCTGCTACAAAGCTGATTCTATGGCAAAGAGGGATAAGATGCCCTTACTGTGTTTTAAAGGTTCACTGGAGTGAGATTTCAAATCCAGAGCTGTGTAAAAATATTTCATGTGTACCAAGATATATTTTGTAGTCTTATTTAATAGATTTATTTTCTACCTTTCTCATAATTTTCTTTTTTTTTCAAATGGCATTATTTGTGTGGTACACAGCTTAGTGCAAACAGGGGAAATAGAAACACACAATAAATGTCATGTTTAGCTTTGCTTATCTTGTTTGCACAATGCTTAGCAGTGCAAAACTTGTGCTAGTGGCCCACACAGGAAGCAGACAGAACACGTGCAGACAGGGTGTAGACATTCTGAATGTCAAAAAAGGATACACTGTTGCAGTTTTTGCTTTCCATCATGCAATGCCACTAAGCAACATTGCGCAGAGGTTAGTAAGCTTCCCCAACACCTGCAGCCATCAAACACCTGCAGAGAGGAAGCAGACAGTCAACAGTTTTAAAATGGATACATTGTATCAACTGTGTGTTGGGCATCTCACAAGCACAGTAAGTGGCATTGCATGGCAGTTAACATACAGAAGTTAATAGTGAATAGGGAAGTATCAAACTGTTATTTACCTATTCCTGTAGTAGCAGGTGTAAATGCAGGGTTGCAATGCAAATGTGCCTGGGTTCTAATACAGGAAGTGCAACATATTATGTTGTTATGACAACTGTTATGACAGTTCAGTTTATAGTAATGAACAGGAAAATATCCAAGTGGTATTTAAATATTCCTGTGGCAACAGCCTAAGTGTAGGGCTGACATTCACATGGTCCTGTGTTCTAATACAGGAAATTACAGACTGTCTTCTGTGGTGCAATTACCTACATGCAGTGCTGTTTAAGCACACTGCTCTATGTCAACACACAGTAACACACAGTGAATATAGTACAAAGAATAAGTTCATTGTATTATCACTACTTATTTAAGAGTATTACATACACCTGGATTCAAACCCTACATCATCTGGGCTCAAAAATAAATATGTCAATGCGTTTACACCTGCTGCCATAGAGTCAGCTAAGCAGCAGTGTGTTTCACACCCTCAGGACTGAAAACTCTCAGAATTTTAGCAATGAGGCTTGTTTCTGAATGCTGCTTGCAAACTACATGCAAACAGGGAAAGCAGGAGAAATGTGTATCTTGCATGCACAAACACTTTGCCAACCATCATACAAACAGCTGCTCAGCAAGTGGACAACAGAATGTATTACTTTTGTTTACTGCCCATTTAGTCTTCATGCCATAAAACTGTATGTATAAATACAAACAAATGAAGGCACTACCTAAGAAAAATACACATATTTACAATGCAGCCATCTATTACCTCCCCCATGCACTGCAACCTTGGTCTCCCAATATTTGTTCACAAATATGTCAACTACACTACATAAATAAATAACAAATGTTGTCTTATATAGCATGCACATCTTTAGAATGACAATATACATTCAGATTTTCCAGTACTTGCAGTAATGTGGATGTCTGTTTGCATATAGCTTGTAAAGCTGTCTCTTAAAGTATATCTGCACATTGGAAATACAATCACCAAATACTACACATTGCACACACATCAATCTGGTAACATGCAGAACTTTAATATCTTGACAGTTGGACATGGCTAGCTATCCATTTCAAGCTGGCCTCCCAACATCTTCACTCCAACATTCACTGCTAATGTCATCCATTATAAGTTATTATGTGGCTTTGGAAAAGTCAGACTTGTGCCAAGGCACTTGTTTAAAATGCAGTTCTCTAGTCTGTGTACTTAGGTAGGAGTTCTATTCTCACTACAGTCAAGTGGAAGGTGTGTGTGTCTATCTAGTCAGAGGAGCATAAGTGTGTATCCTACAGTTGCCACTCCAATCCCATGGATTGCCAATATTTTGACACTTGCACATGCCTACAAATCCATTTCATGCTGGCTTCCCAACATCTTCTCTATAACATCCACTGCTGATGTCATCACTATAAGTTGTGCTACAGCCTTGTAAAAGTCAAACTTCTGCTGTGGCACGTGTCTTAAATACTGAGTCCTCTAGTTAGTGTATTTGGGTAGGGGTTCTGTTAGCACAGCAGTCAACTGGTGTGTGTGTGTTTGTGTGTGTGTGTGTGTGTGTGTGTGTGTGTGTGTGTGTGTGTGTGTGTGTGTGTGTGTGTCTATCAGAAGACCATAATTGTACACCCTACGGTCACCCATGAAGTACCAATATTTTCAAAGTTGGACATGCCCACACATGGATTTATGTGAGATTATTGAAATTTAAAATTCATATGGCTGAGACTATATGATCAAAGTTTTGGAACTTCAAATATTAAAAAAAAAATCTATTCTTAGCATTTTTGCAGGGGGGGGCAGGCCCCCTGCACCCCCCACATGGGTGGCTGTGCTCCCACACCCCTTGCTAAATAAATATACCAACTCCAAGATTGCACTACATTGCATACATGAGTAAATTTCCTGTTCTGTGCTGTACTGTGATCTCCATTCAAAATGTTAGAAGTTCCAAAACTTTGATCATATGGTCCCTACCAAATGAAGTTTGAAGTTTTGAAACTTTGATAAACTGATAGGGATCCCTACACATCCATTTCATGCAGGCCTCCCAACATCTTTTCTCCAACATCCACTACTGATGACATCTACTATAAGTTGTCCTGCAGCCTTGTAAAAGTCAGACATGTGCTGTGGTGCTTGCATTAAATAGAGATTTCGCTAGCTATTGTACTTAGATAAGTAGGGGTGCTGTTTTCACTGGAGTCATTTGGGGTGTGTGTGTATGTGTGTGTGTGTGTGTGTGTGTGTGTGTGTGTGTGTGTGTGTGTGTGTGTGTGTGTGTGTGTTTGTGCATTTTACACCAGCATGTGGGACACTGCTATTACCATCTTCTCCTCACCAGACACTGCTGTAGTCATCACCTATAAACTGTCGGCTGATACTCTCCAAGTCAGACTTATCCTGTAGCTTGCATTAAATATAGACTTCTCTACTCTAAATGGACACTAGTAATATCCTGGCTGTTTGCAAAAGACATATGTGAGTTGTTAATGTTACATCCATGTCTTGTTACATCTGTTAGATGTCCTCAAAGAGGTCATTGAGGGCATGCATGATGACAACACTATCATCCTGTAGAACTTGACCAGGCAAAGGCATTTGACACAAATCCATACTGCAGTATTCACTCAACACTATCAGATGTGGCCATAAGCACCTATATCACCAAGTGGGTAGACCACTGGATCAGATACATGGCATCTAAATATGTTGAAATATATGAAATAACCTATATTTTGGTTGCAGTGATCAGGTCCGCACATCAGGGCTGTCTGCTAGGCCCTTTCCTTGCAATTATTTAAGTCACAGACAAGAAGAATGATATATACATTCTGCATCCAAACAGCTATATGGAGGACTACAAACTGTGGGCAAGCATTGACTCCAGCTGTGATATCAGTGTAATACAGACAGTATCAACACACACCAAAGATTGCTGCCACAGCCATGACAACACATGAGATGAAACAAAAATATAGAAGGATTTATATTATGAAAACAAATGCATAACCCAATGATAATGTAGACATCACACCCTATAAGCAGACCAAGTGGTATGTGACCTATAACCTGCGGTAGGCAGTATGTGGAACGTCCATCAGCATATGGCCACAGTGGTGACTACTCCCTTGCATGCAACACAACTACTGAGCATATGCAAGACAGTGGCCATTATACCTCTACATTTCATAGCCTTCATCACACCAATAACTGAGTATAATGCACCCTTCTTCATGGACCTCCCTAAACATCTTCCAGTGATGTGTGACTGAAGTGTACCACCTTTGCCACAGTAAGATCTCACACATCTTATTGTTTTTGTTGCATAAACATTACTGTCTGATGGTGCAGAACCTCCATCAAGGTGTTCTACCAGATGAATGTGTGATACCTGTTCTGGAGATGCACACAGTACATACATAGCTGTTTGACAACACTAATGGCATGGGTTACATTCATGACAGTGTGGATTGTGCCATATATATGCCATGCAAACTAGTCAACTAGCCTGTAATGATCATAATACCACATACAGGTATGACAGTGTCCTTTCTAACATCTCCAGCAGATGTTACAGTGTCAGGACGGTGTGCTTGATTACTCTCATAGACTGCTGACATTTCATAATAGTTGTACAAGTGTGTTCATGCAGAACCATCTATGATCACTCAAAATCATATGTTATGTCAGAAATATGGGATTACTGAGTGTATTAGTTTGATAGTGAGTGCTTCTGTTTACTGTTGTCCATGAGCCTGTAAATGTGTCTCAATTGTTGGAGACCTCTGCTGACATTACAGTCATGTTCAGCTGAATCAGTTTATTTATTATTATTTTACTTTATTTACATTTTGATAATAGGGTATGTCTGACTGGGCAAGTAGCACATTTTCATCAAAGACCCAGGGAGAAAAGCTCCCACGGGAAGTTACAATTGATAAAAAATAATGTTAAACATGGCACAGTAAATAAAGTTACAAATGTTAAACATAATACATAGAACCATATAGGCTAGACAGGAACAAAAAGTCAGAATGTGCACATAACTGTAATACAGATAAAAACTTACATACATATCAACATCTCAAGTCATAGTTTTTTTGTGATGAAAGATATATGTCTGAAAATAGAGTAGTTTATTGGGCTAAGAGCAAAGTGTGTGAAGAGTAAGAAGAGACAGAAGTGCAGGATAGGAATTAGCTTAGCCAGATGAAGTGCAGGAGCATAACCAGTGATGATTCCACAATACAGATGAACAATGACTGACTTCAACAACTGGCTTAGCTTCTGGTGTCAATCCAGGGGGATCTACTATCTGTCAGCCAGGGAAGACATGGTTGACAAACCATGCTGCATTACCAGAGATGGTCTTCACCTATCTCCTCTGGCAAAGCTGCTTGCCTCCCCCATGGTGCCTTTTTTAGGCAAAGTAAAAGAAAATCCACTCAAGACAAACTCAAGGTTATGCTGCTTAACTCTAGAAGCCTAAACAGGAAATTGCATTCCCTGGAACCAGTCCTCACCTTGGAAGATGCTGACTTCTGTGCAGTTCAAGACACATGGTTCAAGGCTGCAAACATCAACCTGACCGTGTAAGACTACAAAGTCTTCCACATGTTCAGACCCCAAAACCAAAGTAACCAAAGGTGTAGGTGTATCCATCTTCATTAGAGCCACATACACCTTAAGAATGGTTAAACAGTATGACTCTCTTGAGCTACTCCAGGTCCAACTAACTATAGGTAAAGCACCCTACCATATCATTGCTAGCTACAAGTCCCTCACCATGTTCCAAGAGAAGTATACAGCCAAACACATTGGTTGTGGGTGATTTCAACTATCCTTCCATCAACTGTGTGACATACATGAGCAAAAACATGCTGGCCTTGAGATTTCTGGAATCTGTCACTACCAACACCCTGGAACAGCTTGTCTGCACCCCCACAAGGGGCTCAAATGTCCTAGACTTAGTACTCACCAACACAGAAGGTCCTGCAGTACCTCCCTATGTGTTGCCCTCCCTGGTACAATAAGATCATAAATATGTCTCATTTGAAGTAACAATCAGACCTGAGACTTCCACAGGAGCAAAACAATGAAAAATTTCTCCAAAGTAAACTACAGCCTACTAGGTGATAACATAAAAAGTTTTAAACCCCCTGCTAACATAGTCAACAATGACTCCAATGCAGTGGAGTACACAAATGCTGTGTATAACCACCTAAACAACTGTTTTGTTCTCCCAAAAACTGGCCAGCCTGCTGGACCACAAATATAAATAGATTATATAACAAAAGGAAGAAAATGATGTCTCAGAATAAGAGGGAAGTTACTCAGTAGAAGAAGAATACCCTCCACATCTTGAGCAATCAAATCAGATATCTTGTAAATTCCTCTAAAGCTAGATATGAGGTTAAATTAGCACCCTAGCTAAGGATAATCATATGGCATTCTTTAGCTACGCCCAAAATCTAAAAGGGAATGCCCAACTATTTGCCAAACTTCTAGTGGACAATACCTCTCATACTGAACCTGAGGAAATTGCCAACCTGCTAGCTGACAGATTTGGTGCAAACTTCATCCCCTGTCCCCACCAACCATACCGTAAAGCATACTGGACATCAGTCCTCTATCTGGTATCTCCAAACAACATATTTGCATTCTCCAAGGCCAAAAACATGGCCTCTATGGGACCAGATAAAATCCCAGGCTGCTTACTAAACAATCTAAAACAAGACGTAGTGGAACCACTTGGCAGTCTCTAACCTCAGCCTGAGCACTGGCTTTTGTCCAGCAGAGTGGAAAACAGGAACAGTTGCACAAAGGAGGTCCACCAATCGACCCTGGAAACTATAGACCCATACGCCTAACCAGCCTTATCTGCAAGCCATGGAAAGAATCATCATGGACCTTATCAACAAGGACATAAGTGACCTTCAAACTCTTGACCTGACCCAGTTTGGCTTTGTTAAGGGTAGATCATACCTACAGAACCTGGTGGACTTCTGTGAGAATGTCACCAAAGCCCTGGATGAAGGTAAAACATTACATACTGCCTAACTTGAGTTAGCTAAGGCTTTTGACACAACCCCTGTATGTATGTATCATTGATAAACTCTGGCTATTAACCCATATGTCATTAGATGGATAGACACCTGCTCACTGACAGAATGCATACTGCCAAAGCTGAGGATTCCACCTCTACCTGTAGACCAGTTACCAGTGGCATACCACAAGGATCTCTGCTGGGCACTCTACTGTTGGGAATCTATTTCTTGGAAATCCAGGTGAAAGCAGATGGCCTATGGCTTAGCAAGTTCAATGATGATTGCAAACTGGGTGCAATCATTGAGTGTCCAGACAATGTTAACATATTACAGAAGGGGCTAAAGCAGGCAAATGATTGGCACCAAAGCCACAGACTAAAATTAAATGCTAAAAAGTGTATTATTATCCCCTTTGGCAAAGAGGAAGTCCCTGCAATTTATAATATTGACAGCAACCCCCCCCCCCAAAGCTCAAACCCAGTGGTTTGATATTTGGAAATGCAGGTTGAAAGCAATCTAAACTTTGATCACCATGTGTCCACAGTAGTAAGGTAAACCTTCTACATTGTGCATCTCATAAGTAAGGGCATCACATCCAAGACTAAGGATCTTATAACTCCTCTGTACTTGAGCATTAGCAGACCACTAATAGAGTACAATGCTCCGTTTTGCATGCACCTCACCAGACACCTGCAGCAGCTAGAGAGACCATAGAGGTTCATGACCAAGAAATTTCAGGGCCTCCAAAACATGACCTACATGGAAACACTGAAAGCCCTGTCATTGTAATCTGTATATTATAGGGTGTTAAGAGATGACTTGTGCATTGCCTACAGAGCAGTCTCTGACCCTGCCCTAATGGAAATGCTGCACATCCTCAAATCAAATGGGACAAGAGACACTCATTCCAGGGATCTCAACCTAGCCTGTAACATTAACAGAACATGCTGGAGAGACAGGTATATCTCCCAGAGATTGCAACTCCTCTGAAATAAACTCCCACTTCACATGAAGCAGAGATCCTCAATAGCCCTATGCAAGTGCAACATAGACAATTGGATGGGACACTGTAAATTCACAGAAGGGGTGGCACCTATGTCCCTCATGGACAGGGGTAGTCTGTGCTGATCATAGACTCACTCTGTGAAAAACAATCATGTAAAAAAAAGTCAATTAGGAAAGAAGGATATAACATGTCTAGGCTTGTAAGGGCCCTAGGGCTATTAGCCTAGTAGCCTCCTATGAACCCATGATTACTTTAGCAAATGTTGAATATCTTCCACTTTGCATGTACACAGTTCATGGTGTGGGTGTATCTGGAAGTCCTTTAGACTGTTCAGAACACAAAACCTGTTCCTACTCAAATTGGTCTGCTAAAAGATCAGCATGCTTTTATTATATGCAATTCTGCTCCTTTAAATCTAATATATATATAGAGTTATTGAGTAAGTTGAGATGTACTGTTTATTGCCAGGTGGTACATTTCCAGATATTCCTATTGGACCCTTATGATTATACTCAAACATTTGTACAGATGAAGATAACTTTTTGCTATTTTAACATGAGAGGAAAATGCAGAAAATGCTGATTTGGAGGAATTAAAAATAACCCCTTTGCAGCACTGGACAACCTATGAAAATGAGATAAGGCTCATAGATTATGCAAAACCATTGCATATAACATTAAAACATTATGGGCACTTACCTATGGTAGTTCAGTATCCTTTGTCAACAGAAGCAGAAAAAGGAATTGAACCTGTTACTTCTGCCTTGTTACAATAAGGTTTCATTGTCCCACCTTGCAGTCCTGTTATAAAAGATTCAGAACCAGTGCATATAACAATGATACCTTATGGGCACTTGCCTATGGTAGTTCAGAATCCTTTGTCAGCAGAAGTAGAAAAAGGAATTGAACCTGTTATTTCTGCTTTATTACAATAAGGTATTGGTGTCCTAACTTGCAGCCCATGTAACATCCTTATATTACTGACGAAGAAACCAGGAACAAATGCATATGTATTTGTACAAATTTATGTGCAGTGAATACAGTAGTAGTAGTAGTAGTAGTACAAACATTTCTAGTCAACCCTAATCCTGCAACAATACAGAATTATATTCCAACAGATGCTACAATGTTCTCGGTGACAGATATTTCATCTGCTTTATTTTCTATGTCTATAGATGCAGGTAACCAATATTTGTTTACATTTACATATAGAGGTTAACCATATACTTGGACTAGATTACTGTAAGGGTATGTAGAGTCACAAACCCTTTTCTCTTGAGAAATGAAAAAACCAGTTAGAAAAGGTTAGAATTTCCTGTGGGTCTACTTTAATTCAATATGTAGAAGATTTGCTTTTAGTTTCAAAAACTCAGAATGATTGTGAACAGGGTACTATTTTTCTTTTGGCTCAATTAGTAGAATTAAGAGTCAAAGTTAAAGGCAAATTGCAGTTATGGAAGTCACGGGTTCAGTACTTAGGACATCTTATTTCAGAAGGTGCTGGGCAGATTTTGCCTTCATATATTGCCACAATACAAACTTCACCACTCCCTACTACATTAAAACAGTTCTGAGCTTTCCTGGGACTAACAGGTTACTGATGACAATGGATTTCTAATTATGCAGAAGTAGGGAAACATTTATTAGAATTCTTAAAGACAGGTACCTCTTAACCTTCAATCTGCTAAGACTGTCATGAGGAAGCTAAAACATTTTGAAAAAACTGCTTTTATATCCTCCTGCACTTAGGTTACCCGATTATTCTAAGGAATTTTCTTTTGAAAGGAATAAGATAGCATAAGGATTACTAGCACAATGTAGAAATGATTGCTACCGACCTATTGCTTATTTCAGCATATATCCTGAGCCTGTTGATGTTCAGGCTATATTTTCACAGCAACTGAATGAAACTAACAACAGTTTTTTCTTTATAGGAGTTGTTATCTTTCCAGAATCAAACAAAGAACAGTGAAAAAATGAAGTGGATAAGTAATGGCTGCAGCTGATCTCCAGACATTTTATGGCACCGCATGAATGGACAACTAGCAGTACCACAAAATTTCTTGAATCAGTTGGTAAAAGCCTACTATTTACTTTTTCATTTGGGAAAAAATGCATTATTAAAATAGATTTCCACTGACTGGAATGCCCCTCATCTTCCAGAAGTAGCCCAACATTTTTAAATACTTGTGTAATTTGTTTAGATCATAAACTGTTGGGTTTATGTGTATATTCCTACCGCACATGATGGGGATATTTGACGGATTCCTATACCTGTGACCAATTTAGAGCTTCATACTGCATTTATAGTTTTATTATTTAAAGTTTAATTATTTATTAATGATTAGAATATTAAAAATTAAGGGACAATTTACTTGAAAATCAAAATTTGTGGTATACGTAGTAGTTTGTAGGTCCTGCATGTCTTTTTATGTAGGTCGTACCACCAGGGAATTATATAAATGAATATATGAGCACAAGAATGCAATTCAGGTGGGGGAAGAAAAAAACGCATTTTGTAAACACAATAAGTCTAGTAAATGCAAATTAGACTACATGTTTTTGGTTTTGGATCAAATACAAGAGTTTAACAAGCTGCTTAATGCTGGCGATGAATTGAGGTGGTGTGAATATCTGTGGCGAGTGACATTAAATGCTTGCTATCCACCAGGATTGATCAACAGGGAAGATTTTGTTATTTATCTGAAGAGGAATGGGTTAAAACATTAATGTGCATGAAAAGGAGAATTTTACATGTGACTATTTGTGTATTTAAATGTGTTTTAACATTACAATACTCAGTCTGAAGAAGTCTCATATAAGGAGATGAAAACCCTTACTGAACTGATTATGTTATTTTAATACATTTTTCTTGGTTTTATTTTGCTGTTTTTGTGGACTTAATTTAGAAAGCTGATGAACTTTCACATGCTAAAGAAGCTGATAGCTCCTAATGGACATGGCTAACTAATCTTTTTTCCAGATGGGGAGGTGGTATTTTACAATTCTTTATGCTTTTGGCTATTATGATCTTAAGTTAGGCCTTATTCTCTTGATGATAAAAGCTTGTATTTTAAAGTGACTGGAATCCGGAAAAAGTATTACACTGCAAATGTATAAAGTGGAATCAATACTACTGTCCGCAACTGATGAGAATCATAGGACAGTAGAAGATGAAAATAAGTAATGCAAGATTTTAGTAAAATATATGATGATATACATAAGGAATCAGGGAAATGTGAGTGAATGTATAACTGAAGATTGTTTACAGTATTCAGATTCTCTTTTTGTTCCATCAAGACAGAGGCATATTTTAATTGCTAATAAGACTATATTTTCGTAACAACTGTATAAAAATTGTTCATATCAGGGACAGAAGAAAATCATGTGATGAGTGTCTGATAGCAAGTGAAAAAGTTCTCATTCATCTGAGACTCTAACCACTGTCCACTTATAAAGAACTATTATGATCTGAGCAATGCTTTACAGTGTCAGATGGGGGAATGTGAAGGGTGAGGTGTAAAAAGAAAAATGTATAAACCAACAAAGAAAAAACCAGCAAAGGGATTAGCGTTCCTGTGAACAAGACAAAAATAGAGAAGTAAAACACCAGGGCAGGCACAGGAACACAAATGGCAGATATTCTCCAATAATCAAAATCCCCAACGTATTTATATTTATGTATTTTTATGACTTTAAGAGATACATGGCCGTCTAGTTTTTTTCCATGAACTGTGTTTTTTATATTAGTGATTTATTGGGAACATTCAGCTTTAAATATGTTGGGGATTTTGAATTGAGGTTAGAAAGTTTCTGACCTATCAGCAGTGTTTTTCTATTATATAAATTAACTGTTTTTTATATGGAGTGTAACAGTCTAAAGAAGCCTACGGGTGAAAGCGCTTACTTTATGTGCAATAAATAGGTTTATACGAACTTTTTGGATATATCATGTGCTTTTGGCTTACATATCTGGATTTGTACTTTTTAACAGTCTATATTGGAGAATATCTGCCATTTGTGTTCCTGTGCCTGCCCTGGCGTTTTACTTAAAAAGAAAAATGTTGGTTTGTATATTAGGAATGTGAAGTATGAGGTGTGTGTATTTCACTTTAATGTGCTTTCATTGACAAGATGGATTCCTGAGTGTTTTCAGTATGTATCTGATGACTTACTACCTGCCAAATATCGGAAACTGGCAGTATGGCAGAAATGGAAAAAGTTCTATTATGGAGTTCAAAACTCATGCCTAACACGGAAAGTTATAAACAAGGAGTCAGGAAATCTTTGTTAGCAAAATTCATGCTGTAGTGTTTCTTTTTAATTAGTCAGATGTTGTTCTTAAAATCATCATCATCATCTTCTTTTGGCTGTTCCCGTTAGGGGTCGCCACAGCAGATCATCTGTTTCCATTTCTTCCTGTCCTCTGCATCATGCTCTTTCACACCAACCGCCTGCATGTCCTCTCTCACCACATCCATAAACCTTATCGTAGGCCTTCCTCTTTTCCTCTTACCTGGCAGCTCCATCCTTAGCATCCTTTTCCGAGCATATATTTACCCAGCATCCCTCCTCAGCACATGTCCAAACCAATGCAATCTCGCCTGTCTTGCTTTGTCTCCAAACTGTCCAACCTGAGCTGACCCTCTAATATACAGATTCCTAATTCTGTCCAACCTAGTCACAGCCTTAACATGTTAATCTTAACATGTTTAACTCTGCCACATCCAGCTCTGACTCCTGCCTTTTTGTCAATGCCACCGTCTCCAACCCATATAACATAGCTGGTCTCACTACCCTCATGTAGACCTTCCCTTTCACTCTTACTGGTACCCGTCTGTCACAAATCACTCCTGACACTCTTCTCCATCCATTCCACCCTGCCTGTACTCTCTTCTACACCTCTCTTCCACACTCACCATTACTCTGAACTGCTGATCCCAAGTACTTAAACTCATCCACGTTTACCAACTCTACTCCCTGCATCCACACCATTCCTCTACCCTCCCTCTCATTTACACGCACATATTCTGTTTTAGCCCTGCAGACCTTCATTCCTCTCCTAAAGCATATCTCCACCTCTCCAGGGTCTCCTCAACATGGTCCCTACTCTCACTACATATCACAATGTCATCTGTAAACATCATAGTCCACGGGGCCTCCTGTCTGATCTCATCTGTCAACCTGTCCATCACCACTGCAAATAAGAAAGGGCTCAGATGTTGTTCTTAAAATAATAAACAATAAAATAATGTTGGTTTTAATTAGAAAAGGTATAAAAATGTATGATTCTGTTGTTCACAGAGACAGAATTTTGATTTCTGTCTTCCCTGTATGCGTTTCACTTTGAAATAAAGGCGATTATTATTCTGTGCTCAACTATCATGTGATAATTATTTGGTACCATAATAAGAGTGTCTGGTGTCACAAGGACAGGATTTTGAAGGACTGCTTCTTCAAACTGCTTTCATAAATTAGTACTGCATGTGACACCTCCCTGGTGGAGAAACTAAGACCAATCAAGCAGGATTGCTGTGCATACAGGAAACCCCAGTAAAAATGTAGACCTTGCTTTCCCTCATCTACATACACGTCATCTTAGTCCTCTAACTTCTCCACTAGCCATGCAGTATTTACTAATGGCACACACTGACCACAGTGTAGGTAGGTAAATACTGATGTTTTCTACTTATCTCTAAATTGTCATCCAACTCATTTTTCCCAATGTGTATGTTTCACTAGATTTAATTACTCCCTGTTCATTAGCCTGTGTTTTATGCCATACAGTACATCAAGTAAATAACTAGCAGGAAGTATCAATAAATCAAACTTTACATGAAATACTGCACTGGAAAAGGAGTGTTTAATAAATACATAGCCAGTGTAGTGCAGACAGATAATTACATTATGCCTGCATTTCTTGTATAATTTACATATGAATTTCAATAGTTTGTATTTGTTTGCAGTGAGCTTCAGGCAAGGCTAACAAAAGACCTATTGTAAATAAGTCTACCTACTCAACTATCAATCTTCAATAAAATAAAATAAAGTAATACTTTCTAATAATATTTTACACTGACATAGTCACTGGTTGTTTGGAAGATGATGGTGGCATATCAGGTTCCCACACTCCTTCCAAAAGATTATAAAGCATCACCCCCAGACCCCACACATATACATAGCGCTTTTTAATTCAAACTGCACAAAATTAGAAACTTTGAGATGTTCCTTTCTTTTGGACAAAAAAGGTCACTATAGGTCAAACAATGTGAGGTCTCAGTCAAAGGAGATTTTTTTTTTAGGTTAGGTGCCTGTCAGAAATACAGAACTCAGAAGGGGCGTGGCCAAGGATGAACACAGGATAGCAGCAGATTTCTTCAGCTCCACCAATTTCACTGCACTGACAGGAATTAATTACTTAAAAAATTAATTTATGAAGTAATTTTCTTTCTAAGTATGTTTGTTTTATATAGTTCTTGAACTATATCTAAAAAAGAAAGGAAATTTTAACAATATTCCTGTCAGAAATCACTTTGGAAATTTTCCTGTCAGTTTATCAGTTTGAAATGAGTTCCAGTAAGACAAATTCTCAAGACTCCAGCATTAAGAAAGAACTTCAGTCTCTGATAACTACAATCCAGCAACTTACTGCTAAGATGGATAAACTGGATACTAAAATTGATACCTTCATAGAAAAAACTACAAAACAAATAGACTTGTTACATATAGACCTGCAACAACAGAAGATCCAGATGACAGGCATAGAAGAGGCTGTGAATGACATGGAAAATAGAATCCAAGAAGAGGAAATCAACACTGAGTTTCTGCTGAAACAAAATACACATCTACAAACAAAGCTTGATGACCTGGAAAATAGATCTAGGCGCAATAACATTAGGATTTTTGGACTGCCAGAAAATATTGAAGGTAACATTATTACTTCTTTTTTAACAACATGGCTCCCTAAAACTTTAGACTTACCAGAAGCATTCTCTTTTGGTATCGAAAGAGCACATAGATCTATAGCTAATGCTAACTCTAACAAAAACTATCCTAGATCAGTTATAGTTAGATTTCTATCATCTTTTGATAAAGAGATGGTTCTTAAATCTGCTTGGGCTAAAGCTCCTGTTAAGATTAATGAGACAACTGTGTGTTTTGACAATGACTATTCTTCCTTGGTAATAGCTAAAAGAAAAGTTTTTCTGCCACTAATAAGGGAGCTTAAAAAAGCACAGTTTAAAACATATCTTCTGTTTCCTGCCAAGCTAAAAATCTTCCTTCCTGATGGTCCTAAAATTTTTGATGACTTAGACTCTGCATTATTGTTTATCAAAAAAAATAAGATTTTGGATAAAATAGAGGAAATGGAATGGGCTAGTCCTTCATTAAAGAGATTGGCAACTGAAACTTCGTGGAAGACTTCAGAAAATAAGAAGAGACTAAAAAACAAATGATTTGTTCTATGTTTTTTTTTTTCCTTTTTTTTTTCTCTCATCATTTTTCTTCATTATTAATCTTTTTAAATATAGTTCCTGCATTTCCAGAAAGCCACAAATATTCTGAAAAAGATTTAATCAAAGTTATTTTTTGTGTGCAAAGAAATGTTTTGTTTCATAATCAGTCAAAATATCTGAGGAACTAATAACAAGCTATTATTCAATTTGTTTCTCTTTCTGAAAAAGAGAAGTAAGGTTAGTAATTTGATACATTTTTTTCTTTTTTTTTCTCCTTTTCTTCTTTTCTTTGTTTTAAATAATGACATTCTATTTAGATTATGTAGTGGGTAAGGGGTGGGGGAGGGCAGAGAGAAAACTGTAATGAAAATATGATAAATGGAATAATAACATATTTATTCCTTATAAAAAAGTTTATATGTTCTTCAAATGCTATTGCTAATTATACTTTCTTGATTATACTGCTTATGCTTGTTTGCAAATAATCTGTCATGCTTCAATTAATAATAATTAGAACTAAATAATAGTAAATAATATGTTTTATTTTTATCTTTATTAATATAAGCAGTAAGTAATATTCCATTGTAAATACTTTTTATAGCTTTCTCTTACAGTTGTTCTATTTCTGCTTTACACTCTTTTATTTTCTACTCTCTTTTTCTTTTCTTTATTCTTTCTCTTTATTTTTTCATATTAATATATAGAAATGCTTTTGATCATACAGGCACAGTAAATAATAAGATTTGCATAAAAATTGAGTTGGGGCAAAAATATTGAGTTTTATTACTTATTAATAACTTTGGGCTTAATTTCACTTACATAGAGGCTGTAATAACCTGTATAATACATCGCAAAGGTTTTGTCATGATTAGATGCATTTATACTGCTAAATGAATGTTTGTCACTAGTTTTTAACAGAATTCCCGCCAAAATGTTAAGGGAGACAATCTGGGATGTGGGTTACCTCGTGAACAGTGTCCTCGAGTTGTTTTAAAAGCTTCAACTCTCAGAATTCACGCAGAGAAGCTGAAAGCAGTCAATTTGACCTTTGACCCAGAAATCACACTGACACATCGCAGATTCAGGAAGAACACTCTACCAGGAAGTAGAACTGCTGCAAATGCGACTCTGTGAAGGAAAATGCAACTCTTTAACATTTAAATGTGAGTTATTTTATATAATTACTTAAATAGTTATGTTATAATTTATAAAATATGTCAGTTATAATTATTTTAAATGATGCAGTTTCTTGTAGTAAGCAAATTTCTTATTTTAGAAGGCATAGAAAATGAAACATTTATACAAGTGTTTTTGAAAGTTTAATTGACTGCAGCATACTAATTTATGTTAAAAACTTATGATCTAAACATATACATTACTATAACTCATTTAATTCATCTGATTGACAAGCATAAATAACTTTATAACTCTATTCTGGAAGAAGTTGTCATGTGATACATTTTAAAGCAGCAGTATAGATATACAAAATACAGATGGCTTTCTTTACAATAATGCAAGTGTTTCTGAGAATTTGCATAACTATGCAGTATGATTTATAACAATTTCTATAAATATGATATTTTATTCTATTGACAATAATGAGTATGAGAAAAAAGCTCATATACAAGTAATTCAAGGTCTTTTTTGGAAGCTGTTGACTGCATTTACATGACAGAAAATAGATGCATCTTAATATATGTAATGTCTGAACCATATTAGCCAAAGTTTTCGATTTAAATGAATGTTAGAACTTATTTTTACATACTTTGAATAAATTAATATGTAAATATGCCTTCCTTTTTTTTTTTTCTCTCTCTCTCTCTCTCTCTCTCTCTCTCTTTCTTTCACTCTCTCTCCCTCTTTCACGTCTTTTATTTCTCTCTCTCCTCTTGGTTCCTAATATCAAGTTTATTTGAATGCTATTTGAATACAAGTGTATTATATTAAATAGATGTATATAGTAGTATGAATAGTTTAAAAAAAAAAGTTTATTTTAGTTTATATGATGCTGTTTTAGCAAATGTGTAGTCTTGTCTTGCTAGATAATCGAATTGAAAGCTGTTAATTTAAGTTAAATATAACCAGTATTAAATTGATAAGGTGGTAGCTGAGGTACTGCTGCTTAGGGTAGGGGGTTAACTTGAGTAGTAAATACTACTCTAAGTTGGAGTTTTTAACTCCAGGCTGGATGCAAGGTTTAATCCTTACATTATTTTCACTTGTTCATTGTTGTATGTATACAGTTCTGACATCCACAATACATTTTGTAAACTCATTGTCACTACAAACAAAATTGAATCTTATACAAAATCCCATAAGAGATTCAATAAATACAGCTATATTTAAAGGTACACCTAAAGGAGGAGATGTAACATTACTTATTTTTTTAATTGTTATTTTGATCATAAGATTCTTAAGTTTTAAAAATGCCAAATGACATCTTTAAAAGGAATTTCTTTAAACATTAATGGATTGAATAATCCGTGTAAAAGGGCAAGCCTAATAAGATACATTAATTTACATAAGGCTAACTTAGTCTTCCTTCAAGAAACCCATCTCTTGAAAAAAGATATTGATAAACTAGCCACAAACAAATATACAGTATTGGTTAGTTCAGAGCACACTCAGAAAAAAAGAGGAGTGGCTATTTTATGGAATAAAAGTATGCCCATTCCTAAAACCATTAAGTCTTATCAGGATGATAAAGGAATGTTGTGTATGGTTACAATACAAATTAATGGGAAGACTTACACATTAATTAATGTATATTGGAAACCTGGAATTGGTATTAATACAGTGAAACACCATCTTGATAAGATCATATCATTCTCTATAGGAGATATTATTTTACCACTGAACTCGAACACCACGCCACACAACAATTACCAAAAGAAATAAAACTCCGTCGCTGTACCATAAAGGGCTGTCCTCCAGTTACCACTTGGATGTTCTGCAAAGCATTCATAAAGGAATATCAGGCTGAAGTTAGTCCAACGTTTTAATGCCACAAAAATCACAAAAAACACAAGCTGACATGAATAAAATACACTGGTGATTGAGCGCGCTTTCGTCTTTACATAAACACCTTCATCAGAATCACAAATTACAATAAAAATCCACCATCTTTTATATACATATTGCAAGCCCTTATTGGTTGGCTAATTAGTTAATAATTGATTAATTCCATACAATTAAAATGTAACCCTTTGTTTGAGTGCTGTGTTTAGGTCCTATTTAATGCATGGGACATCTTTACATAAAAAGTGCCTAACCCAACACAAATAATGGTGTTAATATATGGCAATGTTTGTTTTCTACATGTAAATATCCAAATATTAATTAATATAAATACAAGTATAAAATGAATACAATTATAAAGTGCAAAGTGCAAAACAACTGTCTGTGTGTCTTTGTACTTCATACAATAGTATAATTATAAATACATACAGAAATAAGTATTAATTTAATTCCATCTATCAAAAAACTATAATACACTTGAAATACTATAAGTTCAACCTATGCATTATATTGTGTTATTTCTTGTTTAAAACAACTATTAAATAAATAAATAAATAATCAATATATAATATTAATATTAGTATTAATTATATTTATATGTTAAAATGTTAAAATATTGCACTGTTAAAATATTTTATCTTAGTCATAGGAGTTTTGTATTATATGTTAGTGTTAATTTTATATTATTTTATTTTTATTTTATTTTATTTTATCTTTATTTTGTTTTTATTTAGGGTTGTTTGCCAAAAGCTTTAAAGCTGGTTTTATAGAAAAGTGGTCATTCATCCCTTTGGGTCCACAGGCATCCAATTTAAGCTGCCAAATTAATTCTCTATACTCTAATAGGGATTCCCAATCTCCTCCTCTGTCATTCTTTTTCACTTCTTCTAATACCCAAAATTTGAAATTGGCATTTCCACAAATGTTTGTGTGTCTAAATAGGGCATTGTTCTCGTTCTTCCTGGTAATGTCTCTCATATGCTCGTAAATACGTTTTCTGAGTTGGCGTTCCGTCTTGCCCACATAGTATCCTCCACAGGTTACACAGTAGGCAAGGTATACAACCCCCTTGGTATTACATGTGAAATACCCTTTGACCCTAAGCTTGCCTTCACAGCCTTTCAAAAATATTTCTTTCTTACCAGAAATGAATGAACATTGTCCACATCTACCACATTTGTGTGTTCCAATCTTGTTTGTCACCCCTTTATCTACCAAATTTTTCTTCTCAAATAATTTTTTAAAATAATTTTTTAAAATTAAGATTTTTCCTATACGTAAATTTTAATGGTTGTTGGAAAATGGATAAACTATTAGACATCTTGGAAAAAATGTTCCAAATTTCATGTATTCCTTTTTGTATCCATTCACATCCCTTGTGGTAAGTAAATATCAATCTCGGGATTTCTTCATTTCCAATGCCTATATTTCTAACATTCCTATTGTTTATCACAGTTGGATCACCTTTTAGTAGTGGGGAATATTGCGTATTCCGTTTTCTCATTACTTCCCTTTTTATATTCTTAATTAGTTCAGTGGGATACCCTCTTTCCTTGAAAAAACCTTGTATTTTGTCCATTTCATACCTACACTCTTTATTATCACTAGTCATCCTAGAGGCTCTGACCATTTGCCCCTTAATAATGTTCCTTTTTAAATATAGGGGGTGGTCACTTTGGAAATGAACGTAGGTGTTAGAAAAACAACTTTTCCTGTATACCCTTGATTGATATTGCTTGTCTTCTCTATTCTTTATTAGAGTTACATCAAGGTAGTCAGCATACTCCATATTGTATTGATAAGTAAACTCTAAAAAATTAGTAGTCTCGTGTATATATTGTATGAATTCCTTAATCAAGGCTGTATCACCATTCCAAACAATAAAAATATCATCCAAAAATCGGAAGTATTGTTTTATGTAACTCCAAAATTTGGATTTAAATACAAATTCACGTTCCCAGTAGAGCATTATGATGTTTGCATAGATTGGGGCACAGGCTGATCCCATAGCCACCCCCCCAATCTGATGATATATGTCCCCCTGGAAATAAATAAAGTTGTTCTTCAAAACTACTTCAATGTATTCTAATACTAATCTAAAGTCTATATTATTTAAAAATTTGAACTCTATTAACATTTCCTCAAACCATTTAAGTCCAGTACTGTGAGGTATTACTGAGAAAAGGTCTTTAACATCGATGGTAATAAACCCATAATTGTCATCATAGGGGATAGTATTAAATTTTTCCAAAAAATCCCATGAATCTATTAATATATGGGGATAATAATTATATAAAGGTTTGAGTTTGTTATCTACAAATATTGCTAATGTTTGTGTCTTAGAACATTGGAAAGTAACGATAGACCTAAGTGGGGGATTTTGTACGTCCTTATGTATCTTGGGTATCCCAAAGACCTCAGGGATTACTGGTTTAGGTACCCTCAAAAATTTATATAAATCCAGGTCTATAAAACCTTGCATCAAATTATCTTCCAAGTAATGATCAATTTTACTGTACCAGATGTTCATCTCATTCCTTGATGCTATTTGATATCTATCACCCTGGCTCAAAATTTCAACCATCCTGTTTGTGTAGTCCCAGTGGCCCATCAAGACTACCCCGCCCCCCTTGTCAGGCTTCATGATTCTAATTCTTTCATTGTCCTGTAACATTTTTAACACTTTGGCTTCATCATCCGTTAAATTCACTTCTTCCCTGTCTATTTTATGTGATAGGTAACCCTCCCTAACCATATTAAAAGTACAATTCTCAAAATTGGAAATATCATTGTGTAGGGGTGGGTTAAAAATACTTCTCCTTTTTAGCCCTTGGCAGCTATTTGCTTCTTCACTTTGAAATATATTCTTTAAGTTTAACTTCCTCGCAAATAACTTTATATCCAGTAATATATTCTCAATTTTGGGTTTCTGTGTAGGTATAAATGAAAACCCTTTTGTAAAAAGCTTAAAAAACTCCATTGTAACTTCTAGGTCAGTGAAGTTATAAATGTTAAAATTATCACATGTAAAAACTTTGCACATATTAATTCCTTCATTTTCAAGTGTACCGTTTGCCATATTATCACCTAACTCAATTACATTGCCATCTGTTTTGTTGTCTGGACATCCTAAATGTAATTTCACCATGGGGAAAATTCCTTCACTACTGTGTTCATATTCTATATGTACATCGGGGTTCCTTGTAATCTCTAATCCATTCAATTCAATGGGTTCAATTGCACCCCCTACCTGTATCTGTTCCCCCCTTGTTTCCTGTAGGGGTTGTCCCCCGTTTCTTCTGCATATGTATGTATATGATTCCCATTCTGATTCCTTAATCTCTCTGATCTTCGGGGTCCCTCCCCCATTGCTTCCCCTAAAGGGTCATCCTGGTTCATTCCATCATTGTCACTAATATTATTTGTATTCATATTCATATTCATATTCAACCCCTGATTCCCATACCATGTATTGTTTTCCCCAAAAGTATTCCTATATGGTCCGGGTAAATTACTCCTATTGTCCCTACCATTCTGTCCCAAATTCTGGTACCTTGAAAATCTTCTATTAGTTTTGTGGGGATCTATGTAAGCCCTCCCTTCTTGATAGTCACGTATATCCCGGTCCATTTTCTTTAATTTCCTTTTGTGATTAACCAACACATTGTTATCGACATCATGCAGTACTTTATGATATATTTCTTTATACTCTTTAATAGTAAAAAGTAAATCATTCCTAATTTCTTTTTGAATTGCATCAATTCTCTTTTTACTATCGGTCAAAATGTCTGCATTACTATTAATCATAGCTTTTAAAATTTGAATACCACATTCATTTAAAATATCAGAGATGGTTGCAAATAACTCACCATTTCCCCGTATGTTGTTGGGGTATTTATTTAGCCTAAGGCCTTTAGGCACTATTTTACGTTCTACACATTGAGACAAATACCAATTGTCCAGGCTTAAATTCCTGTATCTGTTCAGTTCAAATTCTAAAGTCTTACAATTGTCCTTGTAGCAACTACAGTCTTGGCGTACATTAACCATTCCATCCTCCACCTTTGAAAATGACCGGTCGAGCCATTCCGTAAAGTCTACTTCATTGTAGCAGTCCAATCCACGCTGTTTGGCTCGCGTATCAGCCTTATTGCCATTATCCCCGCTTGAACCTGGTAGAATACCTTGTGTACCATTGTCGTGGTTGGAATCACGGCATCTGTTCTCCCTCACACCTCCGGTCCTCACACCAGAAGTATCCGCCGCTTCCGGACTACGCTGTGCACAAGGAATGGATCCACTCGACCCGGGTGACTGATTCACACATGTTCCTCCCTCCGAATGCGCTCGTATAAGCCGAACGAGTTGGCTTAACAGTGAAGTTTCGTCTTCCATGGGGATTCCCTCGTATCAACAACGGTTGTAGACAAAGAACCACTGAACTCGAACACCACGCCACACAACAATTACCAAAAGAAATAAAACTCCGTCGCTGTACCATAAAGGGCTGTCCTCCAGTTACCACTTGGATGTTCTGCAAAGCATTCATAAAGGAATATCAGGCTGAAGTTAGTCCAACGTTTTAATGCCACAAAAATCACAAAAAACACAAGCTGACATGAATAAAATACACTGGTGATTGAGCGCGCTTTCGTCTTTACATAAACACCTTCATCAGAATCACAAATTACAATAAAAATCCACCATCTTTTATATACATATTGCAAGCCCTTATTGGTTGGCTAATTAGTTAATAATTGATTAATTCCATACAATTAAAATGTAACCCTTTGTTTGAGTGCTGTGTTTAGGTCCTATTTAATGCATGGGACATCTTTACATAAAAAGTGCCTAACCCAACACAAATAATGGTGTTAATATATGGCAATGTTTGTTTTCTACATGTAAATATCCAAATATTAATTAATATAAATACAAGTATAAAATGAATACAATTATAAAGTGCAAAGTGCAAAACAACTGTCTGTGTGTCTTTGTACTTCATACAATAGTATAATTATAAATACATACAGAAATAAGTATTAATTTAATTCCATCTATCAAAAAACTATAATACACTTGAAATACTATAAGTTCAACCTATGTATTATATTGTGTTATTTCTTGTTTAAAACAACTATTAAATAAATAAATAAATAATCAATATATAATATTAATATTAGTATTAATTATATTTATATGTTAAAATGTTAAAATATTGCACTGTTAAAATATGTTATCTTAGTCATAGGAGTTTTGTATTATATGTTAGTGTTAATTTTATATTATTTTATTTTTATTTTATTTTATTTTATCTTTATTTTGTTTTTATTTAGGGTTGTTTGCCAAAAGCTTTAAAGCTGGTTTTATAGAAAGGTGGTCATTCATCCCTTTGGGTCCACAGGCATCCAATTTAAGCTGCCAAATTAATTCTCTATACTCTAATAGGGATTCCCAATCTCCTCCTCTATCATTCTTTTTCACTTCTTCTAATACCCAAAATTTGAAATTGGCATTCCCACAAATGTTTGTGTGTCTAAATAGGGCATTGTTCTCGTTCTTCCTGGTAATGTCTCTCATATGCTCGTAAATACGTTTTCTGAGTTGGCGTTCTGTCTTGCCCACATAGTATCCTCCACAGGTTACACAATAGGCAAGGTATACAACCCCCTTGGTATTACATGTGAAATACCCTTTGACCCTAAGCTTGCCTTCACATCCTTTCAAAAATATTTCTTTCTTACCAGAAATGAATGAACATTGTCCACATCTACCACATTTGTGTGTTCCAATCTTGTTTGTCACCCCTTTATCTACCAAATTTTTCTTCTCAAATATTTTTTTAAAATTAAGATTTTTCCTATACGTAAATTTTAATGGTTGTTGGAAAATGGATAAACTATTAGACATCTTGGAAAAAATGTTCCAAATTTCGTGTATTCCTTTTTGTATCCATTCACATCCCTTGTGGTAAGTAAATATCAATCTCGGGATTTCTTCATTTCCAATGCCTATATTTCTAACATTCCTATTGTTTATCACAGTTGGATCACCTTTTAGTAGTGGGGAATATTGCGTATTCCGTTTTCTCATTACTTATTTTATTTTTTATTATTATTATATTATTTTAGCTGGTGACTTTAATTGTATACTACATGAAAGTGATACTACCATTATAGGAAAAAGAAGAATTACATCTAATGCAAAACATTTAAATGATTTTGCTAATTCTTATCATTTGAATGATATTAATAATCAGATAGATTCAAAATCATTACCATACACCTTTTTTTCTAACAGATACAAAACTTATTCAAAAATAGATAGGGTCTTTATCTCTAACCAGATGGTAACAGATTTAATTAATTCCAAAATCATTTCATGTCCTATATCTGATCAGAATTCAATTGTTTTTGAGTTCATGATAAAAAAATACTCACAATGTTCAGATCAAAAGGATACCAGCATACTTAACTCAACTAAAAGACTATAAAGATTATATACTTTCAGAAGTACAACATTTTTTAGACATAAATAATACTCCTGAAGTCTCCATTGTCTATGTTTGGGATGCCTTAAAATCATATCTATATGGACAAAGTATCAGATGGTATAATAATAAAAGGAAATCTTGGGATAAGGAATTGTTAGATATTCAAAGTAAATTAGACTCTTATAAACATAATAATAAAGAAAATATTATGGACAAGAAAGTTATTGAAGAATTAAACAAACTAAATGAGAAATACAAAGAAATTTTAACTCATAAAGTTAAAATAACTTTAGAGAAATACAAGTTTTTGTCTTACTCAATAAGCCCCAAATACTTACATAGACTTAAAAATAAAACAAAAAGGTTGAATAAACAAAATCATATCAAAGAAATCTTTTCTCTAAGGAAAAAGAAGAATGTTTCTAGTCTACCAGATATACTAGATGGATTTAGAAATCACTTTCACAAAATTAATCATAATAACATTAACATGGAACCTAAAGATAAAATAAAGGAGTTTATAACCACAAACATGAATAAAAAGCTTAATAAACAACAGATTAAACTACTGGGCAAAAGTATTTCATATACAGATGTTATTACACAAATAAATAAGCTTAAATCAAACAAAGCACCGGGTAATGATGGTATTATATCAGAGATATATAAAATCCTTTCTAAAAGTACATACTCATTAATACATAAGGTTTTTATTTTGGCCCAAACTGAGTTAATAACCCCCCCATCTTGGCAATATACATTTATTTCGCCAATTTTAAAACCTAATAAAGATCCAACTAGATGTACTTCATATCGGCCCATCTCATTACTTAATGTTGATTATAAAATGTTTATGAGTATTTTTGCTGATAGATTGAAGACAGTCATCCCTGGCATTATAGATATAGATCAGACAGGCTTCATTGTAAATAGAAATACTTTTGATAATATAAGAAGAACTTTAACATTAATTGATTTTGTAAATAGGAAAAAGAAAGATTTAACACTTATTAGTCTTGATATAAGTTCAGCATTTGATTCAGTAATTTGGGACTAATCTGTTTACCTTACTGAAGTGCACAAACTTCTCAGATGCATTTGTAAATCTAATTGAGCATTTATACAAAGGAACATTGGCTTATATTAAGGTAGGAACATATGTCTCACAAAAAATACCCATTTTTAAAGGTACAAAACAAGGGTGTCCACTTTCTCCACTATTATTCACTTTAATAATGGAGCCTTGGGCTAATTTGATCAGAAACAGTACTGACATAGAGGGTTTTGAAATAGATGAAAATACAATATCCAAAATTCAACTTTTTGCAGATGATGTGCTAATTACATCAGCAGGATCTAATTCATCTATGAAGTCTCTATTTGATAAAATGATGAATTTTAAAAGTATTTCTGGTTTAATATTCAATGAAGAAAAAACTAAAATACTACCTATATATATACACGAAAAAATATTCTCATTAGTGATTTTACTAAATATGTACCCAATTCAGGTCAGATAACTTATTTAGGTATAATATTATCTAAAGATATTAAATCTATTATATATAATAATTATAATACCTGTTTTCTTAATATACAAAATATTTTTAATACCTGGAATAATATGTTTTTTACTATGGAGGAGAGACTTACAATTATTAAAATGATAATATTCCCCAAGATTTTATACTTAATACAATCAATAATACTTCCACCTACAAAAATAATTATCAAGAAACTGAATACACTAATGTTAAATTTCCTATGGGCACCTAATAGACCTAGGATTGCATTAAAGAAACATACTAATAGCTGGTCTCAAGGGGGTATTTCTTTTCCAGACTTTAATTTATATACTATATCTTCTATTGTAAAAGTTATTTCTTTATTAATAGATCAGTCATATATTGCAAAATGGAAAGATTACTGGGAGCTAATTAGTATGCACTTCATGAAAATCTCCTTAACACATAAAAATATGATTGTAAATAACTCCATGTTATGGTTACTAAAGGAATTTTGTACTTCACCTATTACACCTAAACATATGGTTTGTTACCCATTAAATATTATTATTAGCTATCGTAACTTTATATTCATGCACCCTAAATATGGGGAATGGAATTTTATTATGTTCCCTATAATGTATACTCAGGGTATGCTTTTGTCTTTTACTTCTGAAGGAACTCATTTAGCTATAGATAATGATCTAAAGTACTGGTATCAGTTGATATCTGATAATAAAGTTAAAAATCTAGATTTCTTAAAACAAGAATTTGATCTAAGAGAAACTTGCTGGTTAGAGGTTCAGACCTTTAGACAACATCTCATTAATAAAATAGATCTAATGTCTATAACAGTTAAAGAATCTATTCCAACACTGATTGATTACTTGATATTAAATTTACAACATAAAGTTTCTGATAAAGGTAAGCTTTCATACATACATAAAATTATCAGACAAGAAACTTTTTATAGTGTAGATACATATTGGAATTATTTCACTTCCATTAATGGGGACCCACCAAATCAACAAGATAAACAATATATATTGGAATCTGCCTATAGAACTATGTCTTCCATTGTCTGGAGACTTTATACATGGAAATTCTTACATAGATCTTTTTATACACCTTTGATGATGAATAAAATAAATAATAAAGATAATCTATGTAAAAGATGTAATGTAGAAATTAATGCTGACTGGGCTCATATGTTTTATGACTGTATAAAATTGAAAGAATACTGGAAGTCAATTAATGAATTTTTGCAGGCTCTTTTTACAGATAATTTCATTATTTCTAAATCTCTTATATTATTCAACACACCTGTACCTCAAAGTGTTAAAAGGTTAAGCTTCCCTTGTTATGGTCTATTCTAGCAGTGGCTAGGAAAATAATAACCAGAAATTGGATTTCAGATACACCTCCTTCGTTCAATGAATTTAAAATGTTATGAATATAGTGTGCCATATGGAAATAAACACAATAAGGTCAAGAACAACTAGAAAAACATCTTATTATATTGTATGGGATAATTTACAAAACCTGTTAAAAAAATCTTAATTTCAATAGCATGGTATTTTAGTTTAATTAATTGATCTGATTGTAGTGGATGTCTTTGCAAATACTTTGGTTGTTTTGTTGAATGTTATAATCATATCTATTTTTAATTACTTGTATAAAATTGTTATGATATTTCTCTTGTATGTTAAAACAATAAACTTGTTTTGAAAAAAAAAAGAAATACAGAACTCTGGCAGAAACATAGAACTACTACGTCTCTGCATCAACATAAAAAACATAAACATACACAAACTGCTCCAAAAATGTCATAAAACTGTTGGTAGTGACTACCTCTGCAACATTCCTACTTTATAAAACAACAGAGCTAACAAAATGACGGGTAGAAAAATATTTCTCAATAATTACAGGTAAAATATCTAAGTAGATTTTCATGCTGATCTTTCTAAAATCAGACACAAAAATCATAATCCCTCTAATGTGATCCAACTGTTTCATTATTGAATGAAATCGACAATGTAAATTATCTGGTTCCAGATGTATTTATGCAAGCAGCTTGCTGCTATCCAATTCATGCATATACGTGGCTCAGTTTAAAATGCTACTTACCTACCTTGCATAGCACTGAAAATGTAGTCAGCATATTCTAATTACACTTACTGTTGCTTCCAGAACAAGAAAAACATCTGTTCCCGTGGCTAAAAGGCGATTTGGAATGAGTATGTGAACAGTAGCTCCTGGCAAGCTGCTTGGACCTGTGTTAATAACCTGCAGGAAGGAGGAGAAAGAGGCTATGAATCTATACCTTAGTTATTTAGTTTGTGTTCTTTATTAGGTAGTTAAGTGAACTGACCCTGAGTAGACACATTTCAGCCCCAACATGGTCACAGATAAAATATTAGAAGAAATATTATCAATAGAATATATAACTCAAAATATGCCACTTCAAAGACCTAGTGTATCTACAACAAATGTAAGAAATATATCAGTACAAAGAACTTGAACAAATTTAATGGGAATGAGTAATGATTATGATTTAAAATAAAGAGTTATCTGTCACCTTATGGTTAAGTGAAGAGGACTAAGAATATGTGCTATTAACAAGCTGTAATCCAAAGTTTAATTCCCTGTCTCTCCTTTTGCTTTCTGTGTAACTCTGGGTGGCCACTTAACCAGAGACTGAGGTAAGAGGAAGACTGGGCTAGGCATTTGGATTGCATGCCTAGAAACTACCTGTGAACCTACAATGCAAGATACACAGGTAAAGTAGTAAAAGAGTCACTGACCAATGTGTATGATAAAGCAGTAAAATAAAGCTAAGCACCAGCTGCACTGTTCAGTACACACAACTTCAAACAAGTCTGCAAAGCTGCCCCCCACCCAAGTTAAACAAGGGGGTTAGAACATATTTGCAGACTGTGTAGAGTTGAAGGCAATAGAAGAACTATATATTTGCAGCTTGCAGCAAAGCCTCTGCTGTGTTGTCAAGCAAGCAGGAATCCAGTGAAGCTAAAAGGGAGCAACAACAGAAATTATTTCATTTAATGATCTTACTGGTTTGGTCACCTGCTTTTTTAAAGAGTTTGTTTGTTGAGCAGATGAAGGTAGAGGAATCTGCATACTGAACAAGATAATGCAAAGGAAAACAGTCTTCCTGTCCATCAAGGTCATGCAGCAAAACATAATTACTTCAGTTGGGATTAATTCTAGTTTCTGTCCTTGTGACTAAGACCTCACAGGGCATCATTTATTTATTTTTTTATTGATTTAACATTTGTTAACTGAGAAAGTCCGACTAGGACAAAGCCTATATACACCAGAGGCCTGGGAAGAAATGTTCCAGACGCATGTCTTTATAACGTGGAAGGAAACCTGGAGAAAACCCAAACAAATCCAGGGAGGACATGTAGACTCCACACAGAAGGAGCCCCAGCTAAAAATTGAACCTGAGAACCTCTTGCTGTGAGGCAACAATGCTAACTGCATGTTTTTTAAAAACGTATTCAGTGTTTTGCCATTAACATTATTTCCTAATGGCTCGATCTGTCTCCTCTCTAAAAGTATTCTGATCAAGTTTATCATACCCGGTAGATATAGAGCTTATGGCATTAATATTCTCTCTCCCGAAAAATTAATCACAATCCTGACCTACTTCTGCTACTTTTCAATATGCCAGAATTGTCTCTGTCTTCCACTGTCAGTGTTTTGAACATGGATGCAATATAAAATATCCAGTCATTTACACAGGACCTGTTCATGTAGTCCGATGGATAAGGATCGAAGAGTAAAACATTACTGTCACAAGCCAGGCTTGTGTTCCCAAGAATTAGATTTTCACTGTCACGACTGTTAGTTAAACAACTAAATGCAAAAATAAAAACTTAGAAGTACCAGTATGAATGGAGTACTACTGCGCTTGTATGTTACTGTAAACATTAAAATGCAACACAAAATCTTGAATACTTAAGGGTTTCTACAACCTATACTTCTGTTACTGGTTCTTAAGAATTTCATTCTGCTAAGAAGTCAGCAATCCATCAGATTAAAAGTATTTGTAAAAAATGATAAGCTCATTTCATTGTGGTGTATGCAGCATCACAATTATTCTATGAAATAAGGGGGAAAAGACAAGCTCATCAAAAACCTTTCTGATGCATCTCTGCTCTTGAGGTACATTTCTTGGTATTCATGTCTCAAACATATAATTAGTCATTACTGGAGAGATGATCATAGTCCTGTATGTTAAATACAACACACTGGTTCCAAAAGAGATAACTCTGGTATTACCTATGAAAGAATTGCTTAGACTACTATTGTGTATGTTTATTTATTGACTTTGGTCATTTTGAATCTGCTATTATCCATTGTAACAGTGTTTCACGGTGTTACATATTTCCTGCAAGGCATGCTTGCCAAGGTACAAGAACTCTGAATATTTTAGTAAAGCAATGGTAAACAGGAAATGCATTAGATATTTTTTTAGTGCAAAACAAGTCACTAGACAGTCCCTCTAGATATTCTGAAACTCAGTTTCCTTGAATCTCCTTTTTATCTACTTGTAGAAATTCATTTTAGGATACTTCTATGGCTAGCTCTCTGGATGCTTGTCCTAATACGTTAAACAGAGAGGCATCACAGCTGTTGTTTCTGCATTCAGCACAGTCATTACGAGGCATATTTTTGCCCTTAAATAAATGTCTCCATTTTCCTATCTGCATTATGAAAAACAGCAAAAGCATGCAGTACATGGATTGTACACTATAAATTGATCGTAATTTAGAGTGTGCGTGCAAGTGTCTGGTGCAGAACAATTACTACTGCAGGGTTAGCCACCCTGCGGTTTAAACCTTGACTTTAGATGATTGTTACTGTTGAAGTGATGCCCCATCCCCATGGGAAAAGGGGCTGTAGATGGTTAGATGGATTATGAACAGCAGCAAGCAACACTGGGTTGGTTGTACTGCTATAAAGAAAAAAAAACACATTCAGATTGCTTCTTTATGGGACCCTGCTTTAGACTGACTTTACCTCCTCCTTTTAACAAAGACAGATGGACTGACAGATCAAGTTGGGGAAAGATTAGTTGAAGAGTAGTACTGGCTAGTACTGAATAGAAGTTTTTGAACCTGTTTTGTCAGGGTAGGTAATTATTTTTTCTCCAAAAACAGTTATAACCAGCTTTCACAGTGACAAAACAACCTTTTCTTTTGTGTAGCAATTAAAATATTACACTTCATCTCCATTTTAACAAACACTGAAACATCTATTTATCTTTTTAGACAAGGCCAAACTCCAGCACATGGAAAGATCTTAAATTATTCCATGCAGATTAATATTTAACTGAAAGATAACACCCCATCCCCCCAAAAAAAACTTCCCTTTAAGGCAATAAGAAACACAGTTTAATTGGCTTATTCACCCTGACTGGACAACAGCACTTCTGTATTGTTATTATCTAGTGTCTTACTCACAAACTCTATTTTCTTTAAACTGACAATCATTTTAACTCCCCAGTCCACCTAATCATCTTGTACCAGGAACTGTTCTTACAAACAGAGCCATATATGAACTCAACATTTCAACCCATTCATTTCCTCTGTTTTCATCTGCCCAATTTTTAAATGTTATCGGTCTCACTGTCAGTTTTTTTTTATTTTATTTTCTTAGTTGCCTTATTAGAATTGTCAAATGCACAGCACTTTCTCCATTTCAAAACAACTTTGATATTGTGGGGAAAGACAGCTCAGTCCTTTACAGTTCCATATGCTCAGCTCAGCAATAAAGCAGGGATGGCTTCTCCTCAGAGTTACACTGCATATTCTTGTTCCCCAAACACCAATATCCCTGATACAGCCAATTTTCTGCCTGGCTGACATACTATAAGAGAGAGAGAGAGAGAGAGAGAGAGACAGAAAGAGAAAGCAACTGCTCTGGAAGGCAAGTCAAAAATATAATCAAAACTGTACTAGATTTTCTATTCCTTACTTCCCCTTCCATCACTGGTAAACACTTTGCTGATGCAATACACAAGACATCATTTGTTAAATCATTCTCTTCTGCCATTTTGTTTCCCACATAATCTAAGAAATCATTTTTCTTCACCCTTCATCACGCCATATAATTATGTTTTCATGCTTTGCCTTCCAGTGCTATAAGCTGCAGTTTAACATGGTCATGATGTCTTTTAACTGTCCATGCTGACTCTTCCTCCATCCCTACAATTTTCTGTTTAAGTGGCCCTATTACCACCTGCTGCTCTTGCAGGTATTCAGCGTCCTCAGTAGTGGCAATTCCCAGCTGTTTCATATGAGCTTCCAATATTCCTGTAAAATTCCACAATTTCTTTTATACTGCCCTGCAGGCTGTTGGTTGCCACATACACATTCACTTAGTGTATTTTTTGGCCATCTGGGTGTTTAACACTGGGCAAGAGACACACACTTATCTCCCCATCAAAAAAAAAATCATCTTCCACAATACGTTGCATGTCTTACTTTTTTCCCAAAAAAATCAATCCCACCTTTATTTTTCTTTTTACTTGAAACTGCATTATATTAATTATTTCTAATGCCTTTGATAAATGGCTTACACCTTTTATCAAACAAAACATACTATTGTCACCTGAATCTCATCTTCTCATCTGTTATTCCTCTCCTTAACCTCTTCACCACCCATTTACAGACAGACTTTTATTTCATTCATACATAGTACTGTTAGTACAAAAATAGTATTATAGCTTGCTCATTCTTATCCTACTCCACTCTACTATCATCTTTCAAAATAAAAATGTCTTACAATACTGTAGTCAGATCTCTGAACATGCTGATGTAAACAGCCAAATTGTATTGTACATAATTAACTTGTAACTATGTTTATGCCTCAGAACTGTAATTCACTTGTGTCACTGTTGATGCATCAAACTACAACTGTAACATATATGTTCTTGACCAGTCAGACCTTCCTAGTCAACAAAGACAAATAAAATATCCTATTTCAAACATCACTGCATAAGTATCCCTCTGTGTATGTCCTCTGACAATGAAAACTCTGGACCCATAAGCAACTGGTCTTATCTTCTTAAAGAATCATTTCACTACCTCTCTTCCGGCTTGCATCTACTTTTTAAGGTGACTGACTTGGACAAATCAAAATATCTCAGTATGAGCATTTTTGTCAACAGTTCTTTTCTTTCTTTGACTGTTAATATCATTGCACATGTTGTTTCAGTAATCTAACTAATGCCAAGCTTACGTTTCACATATTTTGAATAAACTTTGAAAGATAGTAAAAATCCACAGGAGAACCTCAATTGTAGATGCCCAACAAACAACTCGGTCCACAAAAAATGTATGAACGCTGATGGTACAAGCAACAAAAGACTTTATTAGACAAGCGCTTTCGCTAAATATAGCTTCTTCAGGTCTGTTTTAATAATACATTAAGCACAACTGCCCTATATATAGGCATGACACTGACTTAAAAATTCATTAAACAATCTCATTGCATATTTAAAAGGGAAACGTAAAATACAAATGAATCTGTTCTAATCTAGAAGAAACAATAAAAACAGATTCTAAAACAAATATGTGACTTACAAAAAGAACATCACATATATATGTGTTAATATCATCAAAATGTTATGCATGGTTGTTAAACACATACATACATATATAGTAAAAAGTATATGTATAATAGAATATCTATAAAAGAAAAAGTTCCATATTGCACGGATCTCATCAATTGTATATGAGACTAATGAAAAAACAATAAATAATATATATAATACATAATTAACATGTTTAATAGTAAATAGTGATGTTAAATATGTGAACAAAAATGTATATAATTGCTATATATATTATATATTGTATATTGTATTACATACTTTATATTAAATATACATATGAATAGAAATGATATGTACTATGTAAAAAAACATATTACACTATGCATATATTGTATCTAAAAATCTATTTGCATAGCTTATAAAAAATCATATCTATAAATATATAAATATAAATATAAATAAAAAATACGTAAAAATATAAGAGAACAGATTTCAAAATGTTTAAAAACGATAAAAAATCCTGTATACATCCTATAGGAAAACCATAGATGAATATATATATATATTATATTTGTGACTAATGTATCAAAACTAAGACTGTATGTATAAGGCCTAAGTAAACGCAAAATATGTATCTGTCCTATATATATATGTATATAGGTGTCTTACTTGATATTCCTACGCTTTCTTAGCCATGGTTTTATGGAAGCTCTCTCATTAAGGCCTGTCCCATTATCTGCCCTTAAACGTATGATCCAATCACTTTCCCACCGAAAGCAAGGAAAGTGATTGGATCATACGTTTAAGGGCAGATAATCACACCGAAAGCAAGGAAAGTGATTGGATCATACGTTTAAGGGCAGATAATGGGACAGGCCTTAACGAGAGAGCTTCCATAAAACCACGGCTAAGAAAGCGTAGGAATATCAAGTAAGACACCTATATACATATATATTTCATTTCATCATTACCCAGGATAAAAAACAGTACTTCTGCCACCTGCAGAATAAGCACCAACAGAATCCAAAGAAGTTCTGGGCAGGATTTAATAATCTTCTCCATCCAGGTAAATCCTCCACCCCTACCCCTGAGAAACTAATCGGGAAAGACCCAGTAGATGTAGCCAACACCTTTAACTCTTTTTTTACTGAGACCATCCAGTCTCTAGCTAATCAGTTAACTAACTCCTCAACTCCCTCCTCCCATAAGAATAACCCTGCTCCTCCCTCCTTTAGCCTAAAACCGGTTTCCACAGCCTATATTTGCACCCTCTTAAAAACTGAAACCAACTACCCTAGCAGCAGATCACCTCCCAGCGGAGTACTTACAAATAGCGGCTGACACAATAGCCTATCCCATATCGATCCTAATAAACAGGACTATAACTGAAGCCACCATCCTCTATTTGGAAAGTTTCTTACATTATCCCACTTCATAAAGGAGGTAACTCCACGGAAACTTCCAACTACAGACCAATAGCTATACTGTCTCCTCTAGCTAAAATTATGGAAAGATGTGTTCACAAACAACTTCTACACTACCTAACCCTTCACAATCTCCTGTCCAAATGCCAGCTCATCACAGTACAACCACTGCTCTACTCTCCTTC
>NC_056731.1:601332194-601442194 GCF_019279795.1 Protopterus annectens | reverse complement strand
AGATAGATATAGATATACACATATAGAACTATCTATATATAAATTATATATATATAAATTTATATATGTGTGTGTATATATATATATATATATATATATATGTATAAATATTATGTATATATACATATAAATATATATGTATATGCATGTATAAATATATATGTATACACACACACACACACACACACACACACACACACACACACACGGCACTGGAGATAATATACTTCAACTGGATCGCCAAAAGAAAAAAGGAGGCGGAGTTGCTATTGTCTACTCAAACAACCTCATACTTACAAGTACCATAGAACCTATTCCATTATTTCCACCAGCTGAATTACTGACAGCTAACCTCAAACTCAGCAACTACACCACTGTTACTGTGGCAGCCATCTATATTCCAACAGGGGTTAACATTCCTTTTCTGGAAATCATTCTCTCCTACTTTTCCCTTCACATTCCCAATGAAACCATCCTTCTTGGGGATGTAAATATTAACTGGTTAATGCTTAGTAATTCTAACTCTCCACATCACACCAACCTATATCATATGGCTTCTCCCAACTAATCACTCAGCCAGCCCACCCTAATAACTTTCACACAACTTGCACCCTTTTAGACTGGATCCTAGTCTCTAATCCCTATAAATACCAAAACCTAGAAACCCTACCAAACACACTTAGTGATCACTCCCCAATAAAAGTGCTCAGATATTCTCCCTATTACTCTAACCCACACAGATTTATTACCCGCCACAAACTACCAAACTTCCACCCTGAAACTTTTAATACTCTCCTCTCTAGAGTTAACTGGAAAATCCTCTCCCAACTTCCATTTGGTGAAGCAGTCCAAACTTTTAATTCAAA
Organism: Protopterus annectens; assembly: GCF_019279795.1. Classification (NCBI taxonomy): domain Eukaryota; kingdom Metazoa; phylum Chordata; order Ceratodontiformes; family Protopteridae; genus Protopterus; species Protopterus annectens. The sequence goes on along the minus strand of NC_056731.1, from coordinate 601,441,328 downwards.
CTTCCTTAGTATACTAAACTCACTTGCTCCCCTCCATAAAGTACACATAAAATCGAACATATCTCCATGGCTATCAAAAGCTACCCGCACCCGTATGAAAGCTAGGGACAGGTCCTGGATGAAATGGACACAAACTAAGCTCCTTGTAGACCTGCAAAGATGTAAATAACTCAGAAATCAGACAAAAAACTCAGTCATAAGGACAAAAAAAGACTTTTGTTACAATCCTCCAACAGCTTTAAAAGCAGATTCAAAAAAGTTCTGGAATGCTATCAACCAAATACCACACCCTAGCTGACTCTCATGCACTTTGTGTCTCTATCCTAATCAACTCCTCCAACTCAGAATCTAAAGTTCCTTTTGTCTGGAAACAATTTTACACACTACCTATACATAAAGTAGGTAACTCCACAGGTATAACCAGTTTTAGACCTATCGCTATCCTCTGCCCCCTCTCTAAAATTCTGGAAAAATGTGTACATAAACAAACCATGCAATATCTTATACAGGAAAATCTCCTCACACCCACTCAGCATGGTTTCTGACCTAAACATAGCACTACCACAGCCCTATTGTCCTTCCTTAACACTACTTCTTTAGCCAGAGATGATCACAAACTTATATCTTGCCTATTCTTTAGACCTTTCAAAGGCTTTTGAAATGGTCTCTCACTCTCTTCTGTTGGATAAACTGTAGAACCTTAATTTCTCCCCTGATACTGTTGCATGGTTCTCCAGCTACCTCACTGACAGGTTGCAATCAGTGAGATGGCACTCTGCACTATCCCCTCCTCTCCCAGTTAAAATGGGGGTTCCCCAAGGATCTATTCTAGGGCTACTACTTTTCAATATCTTTACAAATCTACTCCATATCTCTTGCCCTCAGTCTACCCTGGTTCAATATGCCGATGACTCTACAGTCATCACCATTGCCAACTCTTCCTCTCAGCTCTTATCAGCTATCCAGCAATCCTTTACAGTGGTTATAAAAAGTTTACACACCCCTGTTAAAATGCCAGGTTTTTGTGATATGTAAAAATGAGATCACAATAAATCATTTCAAAACTTTTCTCACCTTTAATGTGACCTATAACCTATACAATTCAAATGAAAAACAAACAAATCTGTTAGGGGAATAATATAAAAAATAAAAAACATAATAAGCTGGTTGCATAAGTGTGCACACCCTTAAATACTTTGTTGAAGCACCTTTTGATTTAATTACAGCATTCACTCTTCTTGGGTAGGAGTCTATTAGCAAGGCACATCCTGACTTGGCACTATTTGTCCACTTTCCTTGCAAAAGTGCTTCAAATCTGTCAGATTGTGAGGGCATCTCTTGTTCACAGCCCTTTTCAGGTCACCTCACAAATTTTCTATTGTATTTACATCTGGGCTCTGGCTGGGCCCTTCCAAAACGTTAATGTTCTTCTGGTGAAGCTATTCTTTTGTTGATTTGGATGTATGCTTGGGGTCATTGTGCTGACAGGTGAAATTCATATTCAGCTTTCTAGCAGACACCTGAAGGTTTTGGGCCAAAAGTGACTGGTGTTTGGAACTGTTCATAATTCCCTCCACCTTGACTAAAGCCCCAGTTCCAGCTGAAGAAAAGCAACCCCAAAGCATGATACTGCCACCACCATGTTTCACTGTGGTGATGATGTTCTTTTGGTGATGCGAAGTGTTGTTTTTGTGCCAAATGTACCTTTTGGAATTGTGGCCAAAATGTTCAACCTTGGTCTCATCAGACCATAACACATTTTCCCACATGCTTTTGGGAGACTTGATGTATTATTTTGCAAATTTTATCTGGGCCTGGATGTTTTACTGTGTAAGAAAAGGCTTCTATCTTGCAACCCTACCCCCATAGCCCAGACATATGGAGACTATGGGAGATTGGTGTCACATGTAGTACACAAGCAGTACTTACCAGAAATTCCTGCAGCTTCTTCAGTGTTGCTGTATGTCTCTTGGCAGCCTCTCCTGACCAATTTTCATCTTGTATTTTCATCAATTTTAGAGGGACGTCCAGTTCTTTGCAGCGTCACTGTTGTCCCATATTTTCACCACTTTTTGATGACTGTCTTCACTGTGTTCCATGGTATATCCAATGCTGTGGATTTTTTTTGTACCCTTATCCTGACTGATACCTTTCAACAATGAGAGCCCTTTTATGCTTTGTAAGCTCTCTGTGAACCATGGCTTTTGCTGTAGCAGGCAACTGCGTCAATGTCAGGAAAATCCTACTAGAACAGCTGAACTTTGTTTGGGGTTAATCAGAGTCTCTTTAATTGATGGCAGGTGTGTATCCAAGAAGACTGAATGTTGTAATTAAATCAAAAGGTGCTTCAACAAAATATTAGTTTAAGGGTTTTCACACTTATGCAACCAGCTTATTGTAAGTTTTTTATTTTTTATATTTCTCCCCTAATGGATTTGTTTGTTTTTTAATTGAATTGCACAGGTTATAGGTCAAATTAAAGGTGGGAAAAGTTTTGAAATGATTTATTGTGGTCTCATTTTTTTATATCACAAAAATCTGGCATTTTAACAGGGGTGTGTAAACTTTTTATATCCAATATAATTCAGTTGAAACATGGCGCACCAATAACCAGCTCATCCTCAACCCAAAAAAAACTGAATGGTTACTCCTTCTTCCTAAAAATGCTAACCACATCAAATCCTCCTTCTCTATACTGTCACTTAATAACACTCCCACTGATGTGGCATCCAGCATAAAACTCCTTGGTGTCACCATCGATGATCAACTTAAATTTGACCTACATGTACATAACTGTATCAGAAAAACCCACCAGAAATTATGGCTCCTGTACAGAAACAAGATGTTTCGGACTACTGAAGCCAAGATCACTCTCTCTCATGCTTACCTCCTACCTACTCTAATGTATAGCTCACAAATCTCAACTCCTCTCTACTAACAAAAACTAGAGTCTTCTTACAACAAGGTAGCTAGATTTGTTGCCCAACAACCGTACAAATCCCATCACTGTCTCTCTCTAAAACACCCAAACTGGCTAGAAGTACCCCAACAGCTTCTCCTCTCTCAACTCCAGATCAACCACTCTACCCTATACCAGCCCTCATATTTTCTAGTTCAATCCCCACTCATCTCCCACTATTCTCCAACCAGATCCCTCCAGGGCTCTACCCAAGTCCTACTCATATCTACAAACCCAAAACCAAATCCATTTGTGACATATATAGCTACCATCCTTCTATGCTTGGAATAAAGTTCCTCTTGAAATTAGAACCCTCACACATCCTAAACAATTTATGAGTGCCACCAAAGAGTATCTAAAATGTCACTGGACTTGCCAATATTCTCACCCACCCTAAATTATTTCCCCCATCTAATAGACCCCTTGCTCTCCACTTCCACTCACTAATCCTAATAACTGAACTTCTCCACCTGATCTGCAAACACCTTTGTGGTTCATTTGATGATACACGTACTGTCTAACAAAAAAAATTTAAATATGTTCTCTAACAATACATGTACTGTCTAACAAAAACTTTTAAAATATGTTATCTAATACTCTACATAAAGTCCTAAGCTTGTACATCTTTTTCTCTTAGAACCACATTCCTGAAAATTTTCTTGTAGATGTTTTAATATGATCTGTCTTACACTAAGTAATGTCCTAAGTTCATACTTCTTATTCTCATTGAATAGATTTCTGAAAATATTTTGTTCTTATATTGTCTGAACTATGTATTATCTTATTGTTATTAATTGTTTTTAAAATGTATAACTGTCCAATGTATGGAGCTTTTCTCCCCAGGCCTCAACTGAAAAAGGGCTTTTCAGCTCAGTCGGACATACCTAGTCAACAAATGTAAAATAAATAAAATAAATAGAAATATATGGATATATATATATATATATATATATATATATATATATATATATATATATATATTTATAAAATATGGATTCTCTTTATAATCTCGAAATACGAAAATACCGAATTTTAGCATCTTGAGACAACAAAGCCGAAAGCCCAAAAAAACGACACCCACAACTGTGAAATTCAAAATCGAGATCATTCACATACACACACCACCACATAAACAAGCACACATACACCTACCTAATCACACTACAACAAACAAAACAAAACAACACAAACACAACATAACAAACAAACACACCTACCCTACCTATAAGCAGGGGAGCAATCCCCCCCTGCACCCACAATTTGGAGGGTTGCGCCCCCCTCACCCCTGCTAATTATATAACTGAGGTCACACTAAACACACAAAACCCACCAATAAACACACAAAACCCACCACTACACACACACACACACACACACACACACACACACACACACACACACACACACAGATATACGCACACTAAAACCCCTACCCAATACCCTTACAAGAACACCACTTACCTGAATCTCCAGCTAAATCCACAAACCGTACCGCTTGTCACAAACGTGACAACACAATAGCAGATTCGACATTTCTGCATTCAATATTATTCAGTTTCACGTTACTGCACTTTCGACATTTTAGATTCTAGAACAGTAGAAGACACTGCTCCTGACAAAACTGTGGCAGAAGGGTAAAGTTTTACCAACTGGGGATAACACAGTTTTCATGGAAATGGTTACTCATTTCTAAGGAAATACATGAGAATATTTGGAATGGAAGGTGTGAGGATACTAGCAGGAACCTATACAGAACAGACATATAACTCTCCAAGGTACAATAACTAGCTTAAACTGCACAAAACTATATTTCTTAGAAACATGGGAATTTAATTAAAAGTTCTGAAACAAACCTAATAACTATTTCAGACCAGGGACTAATAAAGTTTAAGATGCAGGGTGATCAAATAAAAATGAGACACTAGACGTTTCTTACTTCTGTGAAAAATGATGTCAAGCTTTTTCTAATATTGTGAGCATGAAACATCTTGTAGAAAGCACGTACTGCTAATTTTATAAAAAGCATATCCATTAATAGATGTTCCTTGTTTTTCACTTATTTCAGCCAGAGCTATGTCACATAGTAAGGATGACAATTTTACATTGCTAAGCTTTATTCAAGCAAACTTTTTATTCTATGCTTTTTATTTTTCAGCATATTTTAACACACACTAACAATTCCCTCTCTTATTTTTAAAACAGTTTATATTGATATGTATCTTTTGGTCAGATTATACTAAAAATACAATAGGAAGCAAAACCTTTAGGGCCGGATTCACAAAGGCTTGCACGGAGTCTAAGAGTAGAGTACAACTCCATGCAGCCAACATGTCCGCCGAGCGATCCAGGAATAGCCGGTAGGAGCGTGTAACAGAGCTCTCAAAACTAGTCCTACACGGACAGGGCTTGGATATGCAAATTACCTCAATTGCAGGCGAAAGCTATGCAAATGAGGTAAATTTATGATCCAGGAAACCCGAACCTGTCCGAGTAGGAGTAGTGTTATTTGCAGAAATGTACTCAGTTGACAACTGAGTACGGTTCTGCAAATAACCAAATGGAGCCGTGACAGCTCCAAAAAAAGGATGTATTTACAGGAGGAAGCATGCCAATGGCCAAAAATACTGCCATTGGCAATGTGAAGTGATACAAAATAAAAATAAAATAACTTTTTTTTTCATCCCGATCTCTGGGGTTTAAGCGTAGCGCAGCGCAGCGCCGCACAAACGCGCTGCACCCTAAAAACCAGAAAATCAATAATTAAGATCCACAAATGTGGATTTTATTGCTGATATGAATTTACAATGCAAGTGAATGGAAGGCTGAAGACAACATGGCCACTGAGTAGAGGTTGCTAAGGGGGGAAGCTCAGTCTAAGAGATGTAACCAAGCATTAGTAAGCAATCCTATGCAAATGAGGGTTAGGATAGTGAATCGCAAGTTTACATAGCAAATGAGCACAGTCAGTGCAGTGTAGGAGTAGGATAAGGGGAGTAACAGAGTAGAAGATAGGTGACAGCACGAGGGGGGCATGTATGAAAGAAGTGAAGCTCATTGGAGCTGAGTGGCATGTGTCAGGTGACATTTACATATCATTGAAAGAGGTGTGTCAACAGGTAGGCTAGGTAAAGCAAAGAAATTGAAGGTGCATGCCATGGATAACACCAAAGTTTCTTGTTGAGTGTGCATGCGTGCATGTGCGCACCAGTAAACCCGAGTAAGACAGTGTGCACGCATGTTAGCGTGTGCGCGCGTATAAGCCGGAGTAAGCATATGTAAGGCTGTGGAAACAGTTGTAAGCACGTTTGCACCGGTGTGCATGCATTTTAACAAGAATAAGCAAGTTTTAGTCCATGTAAGCATGTGTGCACGTGTGTGAGCTGGTGTGCGCGTGTTTGCACTTGTGTGCACGGCGCTGCCCCCTGAGGAAACAAAAGGGAAAAGGAAGCACACCAAATAGTAGGAAGTTACCGGGGAGTACTAGCAGAGCTAGCAGGTGAAAACAATCAGAATCAGGCAATTACACAGGCAGTACCCTAACAGAAGTGAAAACTGAAAAAGCTTTACTGAGACAAAAAATGTTAGGGGCTACCATTGCTGTTATAAGGTGACATATGCAACATGCTGAGGTTGGTGATAATGCGAATGCTGCTGGACAACCCGCAGTGAGGAGACGGAGAAGAGTGTACAGGCCCTGGGTAAACTACCAGGGGCTACATGAGCTGGAGATAGTGGAGCACTATAGAGTGGACAGAGACCTCTTGCAGCAAATTGTTGAGCTGTGCAGGCCACGCCTCACACACAGAACCAACAGAGGGGAACCCATTCCAGTGGAAACCAAGGTATGTGCTTGCCTAAGAATATTAGCAACAGGTACCTTCCAGAGACCAACTGGTGATATGATGGGGATATCACAGGCATCAGCATCCAATGTACTGCACCAGTTCCTGGATGTCATGTCAGCACATGTCGGTGATCATGTATATTTCCCCAATTCCCATGAGGAATTGGCCAGCAATATGCTTCTCTTCCAGCAAATAGCGGAATACCCTGAGGTAGTGGGTGCAATAGACTGCATCAAAGCACCAGCCGGTGAGCGGGGTAGGGTCTACTTCAACTGCAAGGGCTTCCCCTCCATCAACTGCCAGGTCATGTGTGATGCCCAGGGCATAATACTGAATGTGTGTGCTGGCTGCCCTGGAAGCTACCATGATTCCCATATCTGGCATCTGACACAACTGTCCACACAACTAAAGCTGGAAGTCAATAATACAAGAAGAAACACAAATCGTTAGGTGAAAAACTTCCCTACATAAAATGAAGGACAAGCCACACAAGTAGCCAAATAAACAACGAATAGGGGCTATGACTTCAAATCTGCAGCAAATTGTGGTAGTATTAATGTTGTTTATTTGGCCACTTGTGTGGCTTGCCCTTCATTTTATGTAGGGAAGACCACACGAAAATTGAAGGACCGGATAATTGAACATAAATCTGAGATTAGAAGAGAAAATGAGAATAATGCCCTTTTTAAACATATTAGGTTGTACGGGGATGAACATTATTTTAAGTTTAGGGTTATAGGTATGGTTGTTTCTTCTGGGAGGGGTGGGGACACTAATAATATTTTAGAAATAAAGGAGTATGAATGGATACTTAGATTGGCGGCTGATTGTACACCAGGCTTGAACTCTGCTGTTAGTCTTAAACCTATTTTAATGAAGCTACAACAAACTAAATTGTTTAGTTAGAAGTGTGCATGCTTTATGTTTATCTGTATTTTAAATTTTAAATATTCTTATTGTTATATTAACTTTTGTTTTTCGGTCATATGATGTTGGCTGCTGTCATGTGACCGGGTATGCTCCGATTTAAAGCATGTTGCTTTTTTAATGTTTTGTGTTTAGTATTGAAGAAGGGTCTTGCCCGAAAGCTTTGCTGTGTATAAAGTTTTTCTCCTAACGATTTGTGTTTCTTCTTGTATCTGACGCAACTGTACCAGATATTTGCCAATGTGGACATCCCACACGGTCACCTAGTGGGGGATGCTGGCTATGCACTGGAGCCGTGGCTGATGACACCCTTCAGAAACGCACACACACCTGAACAGGAACGCCATAATGAGGCACACGCGCAAACACAAAATGTAATCGAGCGTGTGTTTGGGCTGCTCAAGTCACGGTTCCGGTGCCTGGACACATCTGGTGGAGCCTTGCAGTACTCACCAACTACATGTACCAAAATTGTCATGGTATGTGCTATGCTACATAATATGATCCTGTGAAAACAGCTGCAGCAGGACCAGCATAGGCCTGGGACAAACAGCCCCCCACCATTGCCAAGGCCATCACAGGCAGAGCGTGACTCAGAGGAGGAACAACCTGAGCCTGCCCCAGTAGGCAGAAGGAGGCGTGCCCAGTATGCTTTGGCCTTGGCAAAGAGGCAACGTATAGCACATACACTGGCTCAGTAGGAACCCTGAAAATGATACCTCTCTCTGACTTGCACATATAGTAAAAGGGATGCCTAAGTTGACACCACCTGCTTCCAAACATGTATAGGGAATGTAGTATGTGCATCTGACATAGCCAGCCATGCAGCACCACCTGACGCATGATTGCCATGTGTTAAGCAATATAAAGCAGTGCTAAACAGCATTTACCACCATGTAGTATATGTAACAAAAATCGCACACACCAACTAGCACAACTGTGGTCAATGTTGAGTAATATTGGGCAACGTCCAGCAATGTTGGTTAATACTGAGCAATGTTGGACAAGCTGGGTCTAAGCATATGAAGGTCTCTCCAAACACCATTATATTGGGTGACTTCAACTACCCAAACATTGACTGGGAGCAGTACTCAAGCCCCAACACCCTAGCCCAAAGGTTCCTAGAATTTATAAACTCAAATGCTATGGAACAACTAGTCACCACCCCCACAAGAGGGGATAACATACTGGACCTGGTCATCACCAACATGGAGACTCTATGCTCCATACCAGAGGTATTCCCCTCATTGGTAAGATCAGACCATAAATCAATTCCACTGGATATCCACATCCCGATCCCACCCACAGCCCAGAAAACCACAGTGAAAAATTTCTCAAAAGCTAATGTCACACTTCTCAAAACTGAGGTGGAATCCTTCAAGGCCCCTGGGCCAGTGGAAAGTACGGCTCAAACTGCAGAATCCTTTATAAACGCATTCTATGGACACCTTCAGGAATGCATGGATCATGCTATTCCAAACAAAACCAAGACCCAGTCATCCAAAGGCAGGCGTCCTGCCTGGTGGACCCCAGCCATAAATAAGCTGTACAACAGAAGGAGGATGCTACTACATGATAGAGCAAAATCCCTGAAAGGGAACGCATCTCTGATCAGTACTAGCAAAAAACTACGATCCCTCATAAAATCATCCAAGGCCAGCTTCGAGAGAAAAATTGCACAGGACACTAAAGATAATCACAAGGCCTTCTTTAGTTATGTCAGGAACCTGGGTGGCAACTCCCAGATATGCTCAGAGTTGGTCCAAAATGACAAAAAATACACTGAACCCACAGACATTGCTAACATCCTGGCAGACAGGTTCAGTGCAAACTTCTCCCCCCCCTTCCCCCCCTAAAGAGCAAATATCTATGCCAGCAGAGTGACATGTCAGATGCTCAGGTGAGAGCCACCCTCTCCAAAGCAAAAAATACAGCATCAATGGGACCACATGGTGTCCCGGGCTGCATTCTACATGAACTCCAAGAAGAGCTAAACCCACACATAAAGCTGCTGTTCAATCTCAGCCTTACTACAGGATATGTACCCAAAGAATGGCTTACAGCAACAGTGGTCCCACTCCACAAAGGTGGTGCCTCTACGGACCCTGGAAACTATTGCCCCATAAGCCTGACTAGCCTGGTCTGCAAAGCTATGGAGAGGATCATCATGGAACTCATAAACAAAGACATTGGGGACATACAGACACTGGATCCTACCCAATTTGGCTTTGTTAAGGGCAGATCCTGCCTCTTAAACCTGGTCGATTTCTTTGAAACAGTCACCAAGGCCATTGATGAGGGGAAGGTAGTCCACACAGCCTACCTGGACCTCGCAAAAGCCTTCGACACAATACCCCACTCGGACATCATAGATAAGCTCTCCAGCTTAAATATAAACCCCTATGTCATAAGATGGGTTGCAAACTGGCTCAAGGACAGAACCCACATAGTCAGAATTGCTGGAGCCATGTCAGACTCTAAATCAGTTACAAGTGGCATCCCACTAGGCTCAGTCCTGGGACCTCTCGTGTTTGACATATATTTTTTGGAGGTTCAGGCTAACGCAGGAGGACTGTGGCTGACCAGGTTTGCAGATGACTGCAAACTGGGCACCATAATTGACTCTCCAGCTGACACAAGTATCCTCCAAAAGGGTCTCATACAGACGGATAACAGGTGCCAGAGCCATGGCCTAAAGCTAAATGCTAAAAAGTGTATAGTCATACCCTTTGGCAAAAACAAAGTGCCCGCAAATTACCACATAGGCGGGAATCCATTAAGTACGGAAGACGTAATTAGGGACCTGGGGACCCAAGTTGACAGTAATTTCCCCTTTGACAACCACATTGCCAAAGTGGTTAGAAAAACCTTCTATATAGCCCACCTTATCATGAAAGGATTCACATCTACATCGAGGGAGGTCATTGTGCCCCTTTATTCATCCCTCATCAGGTCCATAATTGAATACAATGCCCCATTTGGGATGTACCTTACCCGACACCTGCAGCAACTAGAAAGACCCCAAAAGTACCTCACAAAGAGGATCATGGGACTCAAACAGATGCCATATGCTGCTCAGTTAAAGAAACTACAGCTCTATTCAGTTGCATACCGCCTACTTAGAGGTGATCTATGCCTGACGTATAAAGCTATGTCCAACCCGGAATTAATGAGTATGCTCCACCTCAGAAAATCCAAATCCCGTAGAGCTACGTGCTCGAGGGACTTGAACCTGAGCACAGAAATAAATTGGACATGCTGGAGGGACAGATTCATAACCCAGAGGCTCCCTTTGCTCTGGAATAGAATCCCAGTCCATGTTAGGCAGAGTCCCTCACTGACTCTCTTCAAGAGGAATCTTGACGAGTGGATGGGAGATCATAGGTTTACCATGGGGATTACTTCAGTGTCACTACTAGACAGAGGCACAGTAAAGTAACCTTAAAAAGGGCACAGTAAAATCAGTTCAGAGGGTGGTGAAAGCCAAACACACTCTGGCTAGGCTTGTAAATACCTTAGGGCAGATAGCCTAGAATGAACCTATGAACCTAAGTAGGGCATAGCTGAACAAAAGGCAACATGCTCATATTTGCTCTACAGGCCCTTAAGCAGTCTGGTCTGCTCAGTATGAACATATAAAGCAGTGATGGGCCTCACACCGAGGATACTGTGCACTATAGTCATAGTACTGAACCACTAAGCCATGACAGTATTGCAGTGGTCAGCCTGTATGAAGAAATGTTGATAAGTCTATGCTAAGTATTCCATGGAAACCCTGCAGGCACAGCATAATCCCTGTCGAGTTATGACACAAAGGTGAGTCCTGCAGTAAGAATAGAACCTGACTTTCAACACACACAGTAGAAATGTTAATATTGGACATGTACACATACATCAACATATGTAGTGGACCTCAGACAGCAACATACTGAAAGGTCACACTGGGCATGCTCACACACTTGAATAAATGAGACAAATGTCAGGCAACAGAACATTGACAGTCTGAACTGGGAATGCTCACACACTTAGGCCATGTCGGAGTACAGCAGTGGGCCACACATATCAGGCAGTTGCATGTGTTAACCCAGGAACCTCTCACTATCCAGCAATCTGCCCTGTGCACACAGTTATATGACAACAGACACATATATAATACAGTGGAACTCTGTCATAATCAAATATGTTCTGCAGATACCTAAGTTGTTCATAGAAAGTGTGAAAGCAAAGACGATAAAACCTGCAAACAGTATCAGCAATAAACATTGTGCATCCTGAACATTAGTATAGGTTCAGAGGTTGATACTAGCCTATCCGCCCCTAGGGCATGTACAAGCCTAGCCAGAGTGTGTTTGGCTTTCACAACCCTGTCAAAGTAAAACACTGTGCCTGTCAATAGTAGGTCACACAAGATAGCCCATTTACGTTTAGTGTATTGTGCCTCTGTCTAGCAGGGACCCAGAAGATATTCCATGGGTAAACATACAATCACCCATCCACTTGTCAAGATGTCTCCTGTAGGTGGTCAGTGGGTGGCTCTGCCCATGCAAAACCGGGATTACAATCCGGAGTGAGTGGAGCCTCTGGGATAAGAATCTGTCCCTTCAGCATGTCCTATTAACATCTGTGCTAAGGTATATGTCCCTGGAGTGTGTAGCTCCAAGGGAGTCAGATATCCTGAGGTGGAGCATGTCCATTAAATCTGGGTCAGATATTTCCTTAAACTACAGGCATACAACACATCCGTGTAGGTGGTAAGCGACTGAGTAGAGCTGGAGTTACTCTATCTGAACTGTGCAGTACATCTGTGTGAGTCCCTACATCTGCTTGTTGAGGAACATTTGTGGCCATTACAGTTGCTGCAGGTGTCGGGTAAGGTACATCCCAAATGTGGCATTGTAAGCAAGCATGGTCGTGATGAGTATAGGGGCACAATGACCTCACTTGATCAACATGTGAAACCATATGGGATAAGGTGGGCTATACAGAAGTTCTGTCTAACCACTTTGGCAACGTGATTGTCAAAGGCGAAAGTACAAACAAGTTGTGTCCCCAAACCCCTAACAACTACTATCGCATGTAATGGATTACTACCTATGTGGTAATGTGTGGACATGTTGTTATTCCCAGAGGGGATGACTATGCAACTAATGGCATTTAGCTGTAGGTCATGGCTCAGGCACCAGTCATCGTATCTCTGTGAGACCCCGTTTGAGTATGCATGTGCCAGCTGGAGAGTTGATTATGGCATCCAGTCTGCAGTCATTTGCGAACATGATCAGTCATATTCCTCCTGTGTTAGCCATACGTCACACAAATATATATTGAACAAGAGAGGTCCCAGGACTGAGCCTTGTGTGATGCCATGTTTAACTGGTGTATAGTCAGACATGGCATCTGCAATACTGAGCATGTGGGTGCTATCCCTGATCCAGGTAGCAATCCATCGTGTGAGATATGTGTCGATATCAATGCCGGTGAGCCTATGCATAATGGCTGAGTGGGGTATTGTGTCGAAGGGTTGTGCAAGGTCCAGGCAGGCTATGTGGACAACCGTCCCTACACCGATGGACCTGGTAACTGTTTAAAAAATACAAACAGGTCCAGGAGGCAAGATCTGCCCACAACGCTGAAATATGTAGAACCCAGTGTCTGTAGGTACAAGATGTCTATGTGCATGAGTCCCATTACAATACGCTCCATAGCTTTGCAGAACAGGCTAGTTAGCCTTATAGGCCGATATTGTCTGTGGTCTGTTGTGGCAGCAACTCTGTGGAGCAGGACCACTATCACTGTACGCCATTCCATGGGTACATATCCTGCAGTAACTCTGATATTGAACAGTGACGTAATGTGAGGGTTACGTCTGTCATGAAGCCTGTGTAAGACGCAGGCCAGGACACTGTCTGGTCCCATTGATGCTGTGTTGTCCGCTGTGGGGAGGGTATCACTCACCTGTTTATTTGTGATGTCAGGGAGGTTATACTCTGTTGGGATGGACAGTAGCTCCTTGGGGGGGAGACATCTGCACTGAACCTGTTTGCCAGGATGTTGGCAATGTCTGTGGGTTCAGGGTATGTTTAGTCAGTATGCACTAACTCACAGCATATCAGTGAGTGTCCACCCAGGTACCTGAATTAACTGAAGATGGCCTTGTGAGTGTCCTACATGTCTGGTGCAATTGTCCGTTAGAAGCGGGCCTGACATAAATACATGAGTGATTGTAGCTGTCTGCTAGTACAGATCACAGATGCCTTCCCTGTCTGGGATTGTGCTCTATCATCTAGTAGCATCCTCCTTTTGTTGTATAGCTTATTAATGGCCGGGGTCTACCAAACAGGTCCCCTGCCATTGGAGGAGTGAGTCCAGTTGTTATTCGGGATAGCACAATCCATGCAGTCCACTAGGTGTCTATAGAATGAGTATGTAAAGGATTCAGCAGTCAGAGCCATACTTACCACTGTCCCAGAGTCTCTGAAGGATACCACCTTGGTTTGGAGAAGTGTGACATTTGCTTTTGAGAAGTTCACCAAGATTAGCCAGGATGGGTGTGGGGACGGGATATGGATGTCCAGTGAGATAAATGTATGTTCTGACCTTACCAATGAGGGGTATATCTCAGGTGTGGAACATAGAGTCCCATGTTGGTGATGATCATGTCCAATATGTTGTCCCCTCTTGTGGGTGTGGTGACCGGTTGTGCCATAACATATGAGTTTACAAATAGTAGCAACTGTTAGGCGAGGGTGTTGGGACCTGAGTACTATCCCCAGTCAATGTGTGGGTATTTGAAGTCACCCAGTATAATGGTGTTTGGGGAGACCTTCATATTGTCCAGTGTTCCCAGGAAAGCCGTGTGTGGTTCATGAGTTTGGGAGGGTGGTCTGTAGCAGGCAACAAACCAAAAGGCAGATTTGCACAATGTTAGGTGCATATGTATGGTCTGTGATGCTTTCTGCAGTGCTACCAACCCCGAGGTATGTGTATCTGTGATGTATATGGACACTCCCCCTATTTGTGTTGGCCATTCCAAGTTATGTGGTCAGAAAGCATGGTATGAAATATAACCTGGTAGTGCTGTTGTGCATTTGGGAGCCTGAACCAGGTGTCTGTTAGTGCATAGATATCATTGTTGTCCATACTGAGGAGAGTCCTGAGTGGTCGGAATTTGAGGGTAACACATCTGGTGTTAAGCAGCATTACCCTCAGTGTCATGTACTCTGTAATGTCTATGGAGGTGGGTTTGTCTTTTGAGCCCTGCTTAAAAAGGCAGTATGGTGGTAACAAGTGCCTTAGCCAGTATTCGAAAGTCCAAGGGTGACAGGTGCAAGCTGTCCATAGGGATGCTGCGTGGCATGTCGAGCACGTCACCCCAGGCTGACAGACACTGTATCCCTGGTGAATGACACCAATATGTTAGCCAACTGTTAAACGTGATCAGTTTCTTGGTATACTGTGACATCATACTTGGTGAGTGTAAGATACTAGACAAGGTCAGGGTCATACTGGCCTGGGCTACATGATCAGAGAGTTCCTATATGTATCATGTCATGTGGTCCAGGGAGGAACGTCTGAGGGTGTACGCACCAACATGGACAGTGATGGAGCCAGTCTTGTACTTGGTTTGGAGTGACCTGAGTGCATGCATTATTTTGTGGATCCTGCCACCCGAGAGACAGCTCAAAGTGACTATTCCCTTGTTTGGCCTGGTGAGTGGGACGTCAGTGTGTCTGACAATAAGTGTCACCTATTACAAGTGTATTAGGTGTGTTGTTTAGCCTGAAGAGCAGTGACTGTGTGGCACACTGACATTGTGAACTATGTAATATGTGGGTATTGTAGTGGGGTAGCAGTTGTTTGTGTGTCTGCTTTGGAGGTCTCTGTTGCTTAGGCAGAGTTTATGTAGAGCCCCCGAGTATGTTTATGTGTGATAATGTGGTTTGATTGCTGTCACTATAGGTTTATGGGAGACTGATATGTGGTGTGTGTGGTTACCTTCACCACCTGAAAGACTATGCCAGTCATGGGTCGAGAGAGCTCAGCCTCCTGTATGTCAATATTGTTGCATCTCTTACATATATCTGAGTTTGTTGGGAGGAGAAGAGGGTTGTCTGTGTATATGAGGCAGATGTGACATTGTGTCAAAACCACAATATTCACTAGCTGGACTGGAGAGTACACACGAAACCGACCCCTGGACATGCCAGGATATTATGATGACATACTCTGTAGCCTGATTGTAAGGGATCAGTAGGGTGTTAAGTGTGTAAAAGAGTATAACAGGGATTAGTGCTCAGGTTTGTTGGTGTTTTGTAAAAAGTAGCTGAGAAGGATTCCAGACTGAATCATGACACCTCCTTCAGCTATGTCATAAATAGCAATGTACACTCATATATGTCCTGAGTCAGGGCCAACTGTACCTGACTGACAATGCTGACATCATGACATATAGACATACCCACCTCCCACTGACAATAGTCCCAGTCATCATACCAGGAGATATCACATGTAGAATAGCTGAACAGCTCCCCCCAAAGCCAAAAGCATGGCAGCAACTGGATTACATTGTTTCCCAATATGTGTCATGCATGAACTACAGAACAAACAGACCCTGCACCTGAACAGTCTGTTGAGCCTCACCCTCTCCACAGGATCTGGGACCATTGAATGTGTTACAGCAACATATGGCACTCCCCACAAGTGTAGCTGCACAACACACCATGGGAAGTATAGTCCAGTAAGCCTATGAAGTCTGATCTGCAAGGCCATAGAGTCCATCATGGTTGAAGTCATACACAGAGCTTTTGGAAGCTGACAAACACACAACCCTACCAACTGTGGTATGTTCATGTGCAGATCATGGTTCCCAAACATGCTAGACTGTTTGCAAGGTAGACACCCAGGACATACATCACTGAACAGAGCTACACATGTCCCACATAGACTTTGAATAGCCCTTTATCAACACCCCTGACACGTCATATCCACAAAACCAACAATCTGTGCATAAATATGTATTGACATATGAAGGAATGTCAATGTGTCCACAGATAGATCACACAAGGTAAGAATTATGGGGTCCTGTTCAAACTGTTGACACCTGCTGACCCACATGGCTCATTCCTGGGATTGCATAAAACAAAGTGTACACACATTACCATGTCCAGTCTGATGACGTCAGCATCCTACAAATATAGCAGGAGAATAGAAACCACCCAGTAAAGCATATAGCACGCCGTGTTAATGCATATGTCTCTAGTATCATAACATAGTTAGGCAGGGGTTTGAATCCTGCAAACGCTGACAGTGTGTGTGTGTGTGTGTGTGTGTGTGTGTGTGTGTGTGTGTGTGTGTGTGATTTTCTTTGAGAGGAGTTCCCTTTTTGGAGACTGGGAAAACACATTAAAAGAGATACATTCCTCTTTGGAAAGTCTGATGATGTCAGCATCCTACAAATATAGCAGGAGAAGAGAAACCACCCACCAAAGCATATAGCACGTCGTGTTAATGCGTATGTTTCTACTATCATAACATAGTTAGGTAGGGGTTTGAATCCTGCAAATGCTGACAGTGTGTGTGTGTGATTTCCTTTGAGAAGAGTGCCCTTTTCAGAGACTGGGAAAACACATTAAAAGAGGTACATTCCTCTTTGGAAAGTCTGATGATGTCAGCATCCTACAAATATAGCAGGAGAAGAGAAACCATCCAGCAAAGCATATAGAGCCCCGTGTTAATGCGTATGTCTCTAGTATCATAACATAATTAGGTAGGGGTTTGAATCCTGCAAACATTGACAGTGTGTGTTTGTGTGTGTGTGGGAGGGGTGTGTATGTGTGTGATTTCCTTTTAGAGGAGTGCCCTTTTTGGAGACTGGGAAAACACATTAAAAGAGGTACATTCCTCTTTGGAAAGTCTGATGATGTCAGCATCCTACAAATATAGCAGGAGAAGAGAAACCACCCAGCAAAGCATATAGCACGCTGTGTTAATACGTATGTCTCTAGTATCATAACATAGTTAGGTAGGGGTTTGAATCCTGCAATTGCTGTGTGTGTGTGTGTGTGTGTGTGTGTTTGTGTGAGTGAGACACAGTTGGTCAATGCAGTGTGGGTTTTGCTTTTACTATGGTATGACATATCATGATTAAAACAGTACGTGTATATACATTTGCTTCCTTTGACAGATTGTGCCGCTGCTTCTCAGATCATAGGTCACATATGTAGGTATGTGACAAGCCCGGCCACTGTAGTGATCTGTGTCCGAGGTCATCTGTGCCACACACATCCATGACAATTACTATAGAGTACTGTGAGTGAGGGTACATGCCTGGGGTATGACTGTCAATAATGGACAGTCATTATAGGTGTACAATAGCCCTGTGGATATGCATTCAGGCCCCTAATGTCTTATGTGACACACCGAGGGACTCCACAATACCTATGGATATGTGGATACCAAGGGACAGATGACATAACACGTGGCTGTATGTACACATTGTTACCCAACATACATGTTGAGGGCTACCACCTATGTGATACTGCTGGGATAGTAAGGATAGTAAGTATAGTAAATGTGGATGACTATGCCATAGTCGGCTTACTGCTATACAGCATGTATTGGAAAAAATGCATCTGTCTGTATGATACCCTTGTGTAGGATATGCGTCCCATCCAGGGAATGCATTGTAGGCCAATGCATGCATTTCCAGATGTGGATGGACATATCCCTAGTGTGTTTGCATGTACCTAAGAAGGCTATATGCCAAACAGGTGTGGTCCCAGGAATGGGTGGCGGTCAATACCACTGGTCACTGTTATAGTATAGTACCGGAAGGATCCAACTGTTACTGAGTTCCCTACAACTGTGTGTCATTTGTCAGGACATCATCTAATGATTGGTTATAGTCATGCTGTTGAGGTTGTGCAAATCATTGACAGGTATTAACAGTATCACCCACAGCATACTGTCAACCCATGTCATACACACATGTATACCCATGTTAGTACATATCTGTAGTAGAATGCATACTGGCTATCAAAAGATACTATGAGATGTTAGCAATGTGTACAACAGGTTATGTCACACGTCCCATGTGTCCACTATGCACATACATGCAGACAGTGCACACCCACAATGTTCACATATGTACACCTGCTAATCTGTAATGCACACACAACACACATACTGTTTACTCATTAACACATGCTGGCAACACTGTACACTTCAGCCAAGTGGCACATGGGTGGACAATACATACTCAGACCTAACACTGGTGTAAACAATGCTACATTGACAATCAGAGCTGTGATGCATAATGCCTGCTCAGATATACCTACAAGGATATCATTACACTGTCCTGTTGACAACTTGCTAATATTGCTACACTGCTATAATGTCACCCTGTGCATCAGAACCATGTTAGCCTGTTCCTGCATCAATGTTACAGATGACAGGAGGTGGCACAGGTGTCATCATATGCACAGGGTTTGTTTCTGGTTTGCCTGAGCCCAACATTGACTCTCCAATCAACATGTCTGTGTGTGTGTGTGTGTGTGTGTGTGTGTGTGTGTGTGTGTGTGTGTGTGTGTGTGTGTGTGTGTGTGTGTGTGTGTGTGTGTGTATGATAGGGACAACAGTACAGCATGGGCCAATGTTGATGTAATGTGTGTGTATGTGTGAGCCCTAGTTGTTTGGTTAATGTGTGTGTGTCTGCATGCACACAGCTCCACCATGTGGCTGCCATATATGGGAGGTTGTGGGACAGCCACAGACTGTACCTGCTAGGCTGTACAAATCACTGTTTCTGGGCACGGACACGGTACCTGTGCCTGGCAGGGGTGCTATGGGCAGTATCGGGTACCAACCCTGACTGGGTACTATCATCAGAGGCAGAGGTATGATGACTGGACCCATGTCCCTGCTGGGACTGGCCAGAGCCACGTGCACATGGTCTACTAGGATGGTCAATAGACAGGCCAGCCCCAGCATTCCTGGGGTTGCTACTGCCACTACGGGAGTGGCTGTGATCTGTGTGCCATCCGTGTCAACTGCCAGCTGTTGCTGGCATGCGTACGCATCGACGTCTCACCCGTCCCGCATGGTCCTGGCTCATGGAAGACACATTGTGGAGGGCATCTACTGTCTCCCCCCAATGTCTATCAATGACCTTGGTGTAATTCCGGATTGTACCAGCAAGGTCACAGATGCTGTCATTGATAGCGGTGTAATGGGCCCTCTGTGCCCTTAGTCCCTGTCTGGTGTACCGTTCCATACGTGCCTGTGCCTGCATTACAGCCTGGAACATATTGGAGGTTGTAATACCTCTGGGGGCATGTCTGCCAGGGGCAATATGACCAGTGGTGCTCCCCCGAGAACCCCTGGACATCTGCCTATGTGGTACCATTCCAGGAATCCAGCTATGGCTGCTGTGAGGGGATGCAAGTGCCATGGGTACCGCACTCTCCTGGTCAGTGCCAACTGTATGCTCTCCCTCGGCTAAGGCCATTGGTGATGAGGGATGTATCGGCAGTATGAGTGTGTGCAGAGATTGAGTTAAACGCTGTGTACTGTCGATTGGTGGACCAATGACAGACCCTGTCAAACCTTCCTGTGCCAGAATACATGTCTCATCATCTCCACTATTAGTGGCAGTGACTTCAGGTTCCCTGCTGCTTTCAGCCACCCCAAACTCAGCACCTGTGAGAGGAAGACAGGAAACACACTTTACAATCTGTACATGATGTTAGCACACATGCACACATGAACACATGAACACATGCACACATGCACACAAATACACTTCTCACTACAACACACACACACACACACACACACACACACACACACACACACACACACACACACACACACACCAGCAATCCAACACATACTCAATAATGGGTGAAGGTGGGTGCCAGTATCACAAGGCAAGCAGTCAACTCACACGTGTCAGCATGCAGAATATGTGTTACTCAAGACCATGCAGTGCAAGTGTAGACAGCCCTATTTAATGACATTATACATGGCTTTGATGCATGTGTGTAGTTGTTCAGTGATTGGCTACACCGTGGAACACAATGTGTACATGGACACAACATTGCTGTGCATGTATTATCAGCTCTGCAATGTCCTGTGCACTATCACTCACAGGTATACATACCATGGTTGCATGTGTTATCTATGCAACACATAGATTGCCATGTGTGATTACAGTGTCTGTATCCATAGCAGATAATAGTGGGCACAGGTGTAGCACATGCATGCTATGTACACACACGGGATGAGTGGTGCATGTAGATGTGAAGGAATCCCAACGCTCAACATGGCACTTGAACAGTGGTTATGGTGAGTGTGGGACATATTACAGATATGTCAGTGCCAGCCATGACATGGCATGCTACACAACTGCAGCATTAAACACCACACATACCCAATGGGTGTTATGTGACCTTCACACCCAATAGCATTCCAGGATATATATGTGACACTTTGTACAGATGGCGACTGCTGTGCATATTGGGTATACTGGCATATGTAAGCACACACAACATGCTATGCATATTTTGTATAGGTGCATATGTTTGCACACACACAACATTGAGGTGCAAAGCAATGACTGCTATGTGTAGTACTTAGGTCACTGTAACTGGATGGGGTGTAGTACCATGTGCCATCATCATCATGCATCTTGTGGTCAGTCATGACTACTAATGTGTGACAGACCACCGCCTAGCATGCTGTACCTGAACTGCAGTGCCGTGGCTACGTTCACAATTACACAGCCACTTTGTACATGGGTGTGTGAGGTGCCCAATAGGGAGCATTGCCTAACACGACTGTGTTATGTGTTGAAGAATGTTGCACAGCCCCATGATAGGCCTCTACCCCTGAGGTACATCATATATGTGTGGATGACATGTGGGATACTGAAGTGTGACCTTACAGTGGGTGTGTGGTAATGCCATATTTAGCATGTTTTTGTGTACTGTGTATGATAAACGTGTTATGTTGTGTACAGCTGTAGCAATTATGCCTATCCAATGTGCAGTACTGTGTTGCCCCAACTGTGTCTGATGCTCTGTGTATTGCATGTCATTGAGGCAGCTACTGACATTACTGAGCTGTGCAATGTCTTACAGCAAACATGCACGGCATGCATTATGTGTAGGTGTGTTACGTGTACATGGCCTACACCTCACCTATGACATGCACTTTTCATTACCAACATTGCAGTTATACCACACTCACCAACATGGATCGCCTGCCCTGCTGTCACACCAGAGGGACCTACGAGAATATGAGAAAGTTCGTCAGTGGCCACAACTGTGGCATTGCTACAGTGGGTATGCTAAACTACAGTGGAACAACAGTCAACAGTCACAGGTGTAGAGATAATATTCCAAATATCAGTATTGCATAACACTAGGCAGCACAACTGCTAAACACACAGTACACATCTCATGTAGATATAATCTAACAATACAGTTAACTGTAGTTTACAGATAGGGCATGCTACCTGCTCGCTCCATGTGAACATGCTGGGTGGCTCCAGCCTCCATGACAACACATATCACAGGTTGTTGCTGCTGTTGTCCAGGAGCCACCATGCTTAGGAGCAGCTCCTCCACTCTGGTGAGGGGGGGGGGGTGAATGGCCACCCCACCACCTGTGGCAAGCTGTTGTCTTTGGATATCAGATGCATGCCACCAGACATGTCTAATTAAATCACTGCAGTGATGGCGTACGTGCTCATTTGTCCAGTTATGCATGCCTATGTCATTTACCTGATGAACAAGATCCTGCCACAGTGCAGTCCACTCCTGCTGGTGCTGACTGCTTTGGGAAAACAGCATTGTGTACTGCTGTACCAGGCTTTGGACAATTTCATCTTCCTCCACTGCTGTGTACGACAGGTTGCGTTGGTGGGCCATTTGGCTGAAAAAGATATGAACAATATGTGTGAGCGAGTCCTGTGGCACACTTTAAGCATTTAACCAAAGATATCACTTTACTGACATATATGCCATCCATTTGTCTGTCAGGGGTTACACATGTTCACTACAACTTATTGGTTCTCAGGCCACAACTGACTAACAGTGCCTGGCACACTCTATATATCACACCACTATACAACAGTACTTGACACACTGTTTGTGACACAATGTACAACCTCGACACAGGGGTATATATCATGCCAATGCACGAACAGAGATGTCATCCATTACAATGAATGTTAAGTACAGTTACAGTAGTACTAGTCAACTACCCTAGTCATTGATGCCATAGCCCTGCCTAACATATGCGTACAGTTGTTACTATAGGTAGCATACTGCTGTAAGAGAGTATATATGTTGCTGGATACACACGTATACCCTGTAACACACTTATGATTTCAGCCATGGTACAGGCATAATTACACACACATCAGACAAACATACAATGCACCACTGTATGCCAACACAGATGAGCATTACCTGTGTACCATACAGTACTGTGTGCCACTACTTACAAACCCTTATGCCCGAGTTTTGTCCTCTGTGCAGACTACAGAAAACACACAAGCCAGTGTTTCCAAGCAATGTGAACACACACCATACTGTGCTGTTTAGGCCTATAGCTTCAGGTAGTACTACAGTTCCTATGGGAGTTGGATTCACCAGCAGTACCACTCACTAAGCATACATGTATTGCTTTAGCCTACAATGAGACACCACGGTCATCACAAGGAACTACGTCACATCATATGTCATACTACTATGTCTGCCTAACAGTACAATACACATCTTTTCCTGGTGTCACAGCTAGGATAGACACTACCATGTCAGATACAACTTCACACTAACCTATCACAACTTTACAGACCTTGCACACATTCAGCGTTACACTTATTCAACCTCACATAGCAGGTATTGCATTGAGTACATGTGTGAGTGCATAGTGTCATAGGTAGGTTATATGCTATTGGCCCTAGGGCCTACAGCAGCCTAGCCATATCCTACCCTGGCCTTTGACACACATGTACTTTGCTTTCACTTGCCCCTGACAACCAGAACCACAGAGGGGGTTCCTGGGGTGTGTTACCAATCTCCCAAACAATCATCAGGGGTATTTATGACAACTGCTAATGAGGAGCCTTGTTTGCTATTGCTAGGTGGTCTATTCCAGTGTATGGCATATCTCTGAGATAGGAACCTATCCCTCCAGCATGTGCTGTTTAGTGAGCTGATGAGGTTTAGGGCCCTAGAGCGTGTATCCCGGAGGGATTGTGATATGTTGCCATGGTGGTTGTCACCCAGCTATGGGTGTGACATACCTCTGTATGTCCGGCAGGGGTCACCTCTGTGTGGCTGGTATGCAATACAGTCTAGATGTGGTTTTGTGAGTCGGTCTCCGTAGGGCATCTGTTTGCGGCCAGTATTATCCTTTGTGAGGTATGTCTGTGGCCTTTCCACCTGCTGTAGTTGTCATGAGAGTTACATACCACACAGGGCATTGTGATGAGTAGAGGGGAACACTGACCTATATTTCCCTAGATGACACACCTGTTGTCATGACACATACCACACAGACAGATTACAGGTCTAGTGTGGCACTTCTTTATCAAAGAGGTGGCTACTGTCCACCCGTGTCCCTTGTTGCCTTTTCACACCTTCGGTGTTGGGTAGATCTCTACCTATGTGGTAGTTAATGGGTACAGTGTTTTGTAAAGGAGGAATGGCACTGCAGTATCAACACTTGTCTACAGTCCATGCCTTGGTCACCACACACCTGTTGCAGTACGTATGGCCCCATGTCTCTCTCTCTCTATATGTATGTAAATATATATATATATATATATATATATATATATATATATATATATATATACACACACATATATATACCTATACACATACATGTACACATCCATTGCTGAACACATAGATGTACATATAGGCACATGTACAGTCCACCTTTCATGGTGGGGATATCAGTTATGCGACAGTTGTGAGATGTACAGTTATGTGATTATATTGCACAGTGTTGTGCAGAATACATGTGGGTGTCCTCAGCCCATGTAGCTTTAGCAGGCCTCACTGGCTGTAACACAGCAGATCTGACAAATCAGTCCCACAGCGTTTAACCAGCACATGACATATATCAGCACTACATGCTGTTTTCTATGCCACACACTACGACCTACATACATATATGCACATAACCTTCAACGACAGATATCTGTCCACCCTTCACTAACAGTTACAGTATATCCCTTGCCCTATGCACATATGCAGATACAGATAGATAAGTACTGCTGCCACACATGGATGATTTGCAGTGTGTAGAGTACTCTTCAGGAACATCTACTACATGCCAACGCATACATATGAGTTACATACCTTACCTTTGTATTTCCCTGCTCTGTCTGTTACAGTTTTGTAGTTTTTTTTTTTTTTTTTGTTGGTTGGTTGTTTGTTTTGGGTTTTCTCCCTCTGTTTCTGTCTCTGTTTCTCTCTCTGTTGTCTGTGTCTCTGTCTGTGTGTCACTCTCTCTCACTCTCGCTCTCTATCTCCCTGTACCTGCAATGATATTATTGCATGTGTGGACAGCAGGTACAGCCTGCTTTTCTAGGTATCTGCACTTGTGCATGTGACAGCCTCTGCACCAATTGCTGCCCACCATTCAGTAATTACATGCAGCCTGCTGTGTGCTGATTGCATTACTCACTGTGACTGCAGCCCACTGCTATAAAATTCTAGGTTAGGAATTTCAGATTTCCAAGGTAGGGCCATGCTTGTTTGCTCTGGACACCGTTGTGTCAGTCAGAAGGTTGGTATATGTCTCTTATCTGAAGCTAGGGTTGTAGCCAGTGATATGCATGTTGTACTCAAACCTGAATGTTGCTGCTTCCAGTACACACTTCTCAGTGTAGACATGTACTCACCCCTCCAAATGCTAACACAGGATACATGGGAGTATGTACTTTCTTTCTGAATTAGACATTTAACTGCCATACAAATGTGGTTAGTGCACTGTATTCCTGTGGCACATGCAGTGTTTGTGAACTGCTATACTGTAATTATTACGTTACTCACCTCTGAAAAGTTTGTGGTTTGTTTGTGTTGACATTAGCACAGGCTGCTCAACACAACTGGACATATTTCAGTACTGAGTATGCCTACCTACACCCTGTTTTTTGCCTGAATACACAGGTGTGTTGTACCTTTGGGTAGGGGTGCAGAACTGCAAAGAGCATTTTTTATTATCATGTGAGGTTTATCTTGCTGAACATACAGGATTGCTGTGTACCTGTTAGTCTATCAAGGCAAGTAGTCTGTCTGCGTAGCTCCCACCTGTGGACATATCCAGATGATAGCTAGAGGTTAGCCTATTATTCTTTGTCTGTGCACCACACCAGTCTTTTCAGCACTGGCACAATGGCATTGTCACAGTTGGTTGCTAGCAGTACATGGCTACATCCTGTGATATTTCTGTGTTGTACTCCTACATAAGGGCATGCTTGTGTAACTCCTTCCAAAGCTATTTGCAGAGTGTGTAACAGCAGTAATGCTGATATGCCTGTGTGTTTCTGCCTCTGCCAGGCCTCAGATACTCTCAGGTATGTATTTGAACGGCCTCAGTGAAAGGTACATATACGTTAGATACACCTGCAATATATTACAGACATATTGCAGTTGAGACTTTTTTGGGAATCAGAGCATATGTATACCTACACCTTTTCTGATGTGCAAGCAGTGTCTACTCTCACCTATTGAGATTATTCATTACGTGTAATTCCACACTTGTCTGCTTTAAGTTAGTACTTTCCAGAGTGATTCAGTGGGTCACAGCTAACATTTGTTTACAAATCAGGGACATCCCTGTAAAGCAGTTACAGTTTGGGTGTCTGGCCTCTGCCCTAATCAACTTTGCCAGTATTTATCCTGGTCTGATACTGTGTGGTGTTTGTAAGGTGCTACTGTAACATTATTCCCTGCTTAGATGGCTGGTTCTCTTTTCACAGTCATGTCATGCAATTCCACAACAACTACTGGTAAAGACCCACAAAACTGGATTTGTATTATACCATTCCTAATTTCCATTTACATTCTCTCATTGTAATGCATGATATATTATGTCAGCACCAAGTTATTTGTATATCTGCTGTGGCTTAGTGGTAATTCATGCAGTCTATTGTGACAATGGTCTGGGGTTCGAGACTGGCACAGGCCTTTTCTTTTGCTGCTGAGCAGAACAAGGGCCTTTCCATAGAGTGACTAAGGCACTTTTAAGCAGTTGTAAGCGGGTTTACGTGGGTTTGTGTGACGCTTAGCAATGCTTAGCTAAGCGCACACATGAGCACACTCGCTAAAACCTGCTTACTACCGCTTAAAAGTGTTTACTCCCGCTAAACCCCACGCTAATTTCTTTTAAAGAAAAGAAATTGGGGAGATATGAAAGTGGTGAAAAAGGGGGCACAAAGAGGAACAGACAGTAGGTAAACAAGCTCGGGATGTGCAAGACGGGTGTAGGGAAGGTCCATAGCTGCCCATTTATTTACCAGCAACAGCTGTGCATATGCAATAAAGTTTGAGTGAAATTTGAAACCTTCCACCCCTGGGACAGGGGTGAGGACAACAAAGCATGTTGTATTGTCAATTATAATTATCAGTGTACATGTCTAGTGGACATGTGTGTGAAATGGGCAGCTATGTATGGGGTGTAATTATTTTGTGGGTACAGATTGCCCTTTTTTTTTTTCAGGTGAGAGTGGAAAGTGAAGTAGAGGAAGTAGGTATGTTCTGGGAGGTAGGTTGGGGAAGTAAACAGACAAGACAGACAAGACGCATACAGGGGTGGTGTATGACACATGGTGTGGGTGAACACAATTGACAGGGAAGGATGTTTGGAAATCGCAAGCCCATGAGCCCACAGATGGTAACAGTGGAACTGAGATCCCCATCCATGGGCAGTCACAGACCCGAGGGTGGCTGTGCTGGGGGCTGCGTAGGATGGGCAGGCTCACCAGTGAGATGCACCACTCTTGCCTTGAGCTGGCGTAGGGGATCAGTGACTGAATGCTGGATCTCCCTACACACCTCTGCCCGGACCCTTCGAAGGGTGACAGGTGGCCCTTCTCTGCCCATGCTTGCACAGGGGGGATGAGCCCCATCCCCTGCAGTGCTTCCACCCAAAGGTAGCACAGGACCAATGAAGGAGGGGAGCCCGGGCTGGGCACCGGACCTGCTGGTGCCAGGTGTACTTGCCAGCTGAGGAGGGACAGGTGGGTTCGCTGGGACCGGCCTTCCCATACATTCTGTGATTAGGTGTGTTTAATTACAACATAAACAACAGCATTCCAGATTAGTTGTAACAACATGCAGTAATATTCCCATTAACCCAACACACCAAGGTTCCAACAATTGAACAGCAAGCATAACACATGCATATACTGAATGACAGTGGATATTCCAACAGCATGCAGGGATGTTTGGTAGCAACAGGTCACCATGATTATGGTGTTTGAACAGGGCACATGCATCAACGTGAATGCAAATATTTATAGAACAATAGGACATACGTCCCAACAAATATTTAAGATTACACATACCCATTGAGGTGTGGAATTGCATGGTTTATGCACATACAGTAGGGTGTAGAAAAAAACCTTGATTAACATCTTATAATTACTTTTAGTCTACACTACATTCCCAATGACTGCAAGTGTATATCCCCTACATGTATTATTACACTTGCCACCATGCATTAGGTTGTGTAATGGGTCTGGCTATTTCAATATATGCCTGACCTATATCTGACATACTAACTGTCCAAGATGCAGATGTTACTGCTACATATTCCTTGATTGCATTTATATTTCTTTATCTACATATCTGGATGTTTTCACATGACATTTTCACTTCTATTTGTACAGAACCCTGCATTTCTTGACACGCACTCACATTTCTGGGGAACAAATTAACATGCTACTCATGTGCCAGATTTACTTATGTATGCCAGCCAGTAACTGACTGTTGAGGACTGTATATATACTTCACAGCTACTAGCATTTCCATCACCCACTTTATATGGGACTGCACAACTCTGGGTTGCCAGCACTTTTTAAAACAGTACTATTTGTATAATGCAAGAGTAAAACAACATTTCAAACTAAGTGACACAGACACATTCCAGGTTTTAGACCTTTATTAATGACATTACACACTCTTCCACAGGCTCACTCCTTTATTTGTTATAACGGTGCAACGGTGCATATGGAAGACATATTCAAGACATATTATACCTTAATTAATAGGTTAGAACACTCTTTTTCAGGCTCACTTATTTTATATGACTGTACCTCCAGAGATATTATTCTGGACATATGTTACCTTTCTTAATGGGTTACTACACTCTTTTTCTGGCTCCCTGACCTTTTTATCTGGCAGTACATGCAGAGGACTTATTCACGCCATTTATGGTTGTATTATTGGACTACAACACTTTATTTCATGCTCTCTCCCCTATTTTATATAACAATACATGCAGAATAATCACTAACCTGCCTGGTGGTGCAGCCTTAGCAGGCTATCTGCATAGGCTTGCTGATTCCCAGCACGGTCACCTGCAGCTGTAAAGTAAATTAAGGGATATTGAGACATACCTATCCATTATACAGAATCAATTATCAATTCCTACATACTGCATTCCATGGCTACCTACTCAGTTGTGGGGCATCCTGCATCCCATGGGCCTCCTGAATCCATTGGTTCAGGTGGTCCTGCTTCTGTCTCTTCAGGTCTGCATGGTGGTGATGGACCTGCTCACCAGTCCGAGGAACACCTGTGACACTGGTGAGGTCATGAGCTAACAGGTTCCAAGCCTCTGCCTTGTACTCCATCCCTTGGAACTGGCCCTGCAGGAGTCTGACTCATGACGGTGGACAAGGAGCCAAACAATGTTTTTCGACTCCTCGATGCACCAATGTTGAGCTCGGAAGCGTGTACCCTCTCCAGCACCAGCCATTCTAACTGCAGATGTGAGCTACAATCAGTTATGATGAGTATTCCCGCCTATGGGGCTTAAATATGGCACATTTCCCGCACTTTTTTGTGATTGGCCGTTTTTGAAAATTCTTGGCTGACTGCAGACCTGCTTAGTAATGGTTAATCTACCATTACTAAGTATATGTATGTAAAAAGTGGCTGTTTCTCCTACGTTGTCATGGCTTAGTGGTTCTATACTTTGATTATGATGCACAGAGTCCTTGGTTCGAACCTTGTCATTCATTTTATTTTCATACTGTCCAGACAGGCTAGGGGGTGTAGCTGCGTTTAAGTAACTTTGCTCTACGTTGGTCCACGGTACCCTGGTTGGCGTGACGCGCACTTCCGCGCAAACACATTGCGCTGGTTAAAGCGCTATTTCGCTTTGAGCACCTCTATTGCACTGGGTAAAGTGCTCTTAAACTTTGGACAACTCTATTGTGCTGGGTAAAGCACTATTAAACTATGGGCAACTCTATTGTGCTGGGTAAAGCGCTATTAAACTATGGGCAACTCTATTGCGCTGGGTAAAGTGCTGCTTAACTGCAAGCAATTATATATCAGGTTCCTTTAAAAATATAATATTTTGTTCACTGATACATTGGCCATTTCACTGCTTTTTACTGATATTTTAATCATATTTGTCAGGTCTTATTCTATGTACTGATTTAAAACATAAATAAGAAGGGGAGTGGTGGGACTCAAACCGTGAATGCCTCTTCTTTGTGCAAATGCTCTACCATTACACTATTGCTATTTGGTGTGATTTGCATAAACATTCTTTCTTATGCTCTTCCATGTCGGAATTGCTAACTACAGCTGAGCAATGGGCACACCCGTGCACACACGCGCAAATACGGGCAGCTATTTTGGGAATTAAAAAAAAATAACATAAATTTTTTACTTTTTATAACTGTGATGGGGGGTTACAATGACAGGGACTGTGGTGTTGGGTGCAAGGACATTTGAGCGGACTCGCTCTTGGGTACTTTCATTTTCCTTTTCCAAACCTTGCAGGGGCATGGACATTTAGACTGCTCGGCAGTCGGACACGCCCCCTGCTTTCCTACCTGGTCCGTGTAAGACTTACGGTTGAGTCAGCATGCCCTCATGAATATTCATGGCACGCTGATGTCATACCGTTCAACTGCAGCCTCAGAGTAAGACTTATTAAGTCTTACACGGAGGATTCGTGAATCCGGGGGTTAGTCTTCTTTTGATACAAGTCAAAATGCAATTTTACACAGTTAATACAATGATAAAAAGTATTACTACCAAAACTGAATGCATATTTGGGTATTAAAATCCAGAAAGGTCTTAACATTGAATGCATGTACATCGACACATAAAGGTTGATGTACATCAACATTGAAACATCAAAACACGTAATCAGTGAAAATCACAACACCGAACATGTTTGTTTAGCCAGCAGCGTGATCATGGGGATAAGGAAATATATCCTTTTCCCCACTGTAGTGCAGTCTCAGAGTTGGTATATTTAAAGAGGGAAGTGTGGGGGGTGCAGCCCCCCACATGGGGGTTGCAGGAGGCTTACCCCCCCTGCAAAAGTGGGCTAATTTTAGTTTTTTGTGCAGCGCTCTTGCTTGACGTAACACATTCGGCATTGTGATTTTTACCGATTACGTGTTTCGATGTTTATGTAAATCGACCTTTATGTGTCAATGTACATACATTCGATGTTATGGCCTTTCGTGATTTTAATATAGACCTGTATATTTCACTTTAACAATTTTTTCTTTTACAGACCATTCTGTGAAAATATCCCAACAATTATGTGCTATGTCTGTTTTCGTTTCATTTTCTAACTTAATTTATTTTTTTTACAATAACTTTTTGCAACTGTTGAATTACCTGTTTACTTTTATTAATTACCTACAAGAGGCAAGGACTATGTGCTACTGTAAGCGTTATTCAGTGCTGAAAATATACAGTTTTAATGTCATTTTAACAATAACATTGTGGTCATATCTCTGAACTGTTCATGCACTTTAGTTACATATTTGAATGTAATTGTTTCAGTACATTTAATACTTGAGGATTTAAAAAACAAAAAGACAAGGTTTATACAATGAAGAATGCTGTTTACATATTAATCCATTAATATAATTTTCCTCTAACTGGGGTAACCAATACTGATACGGATAAAATGGTGGGCCAAAAACTAGTGATGAAATTACAACTACTGACAAAATTACAACTTGACAAATTACTTTTGAACGTGTTACTTTATAATGTGTTCTGTACTGTATGTATTTACACAGACTATTTGCTACCTAAGCATTTCAATCCAATTGATACTCAGGACTCATTTTTTAAACTTGTTTTTTCACACATATTTATTAGTCATTCATTTTATTTACACTGAATTCTTTTGCATTTGTACATATAAAGACTGCAAAGTACATTTAGTCCAATCTACAAATTTAGTAACATTAACATATAGTGGAATTGGCACCAGGAGCATGACCCCTGCTATTTTAGGTATTAAAATACATACCCAACAATCAGAAGCATTTATGCTTTTTGCATACCAACATTGTCTTGCCAAAAACATATTAAAAGATGGTGACCAGTATTGCTCATTTTTTTCACATATATTTACTCTCTCTCTCTCTCTCTTGTATAGCTTTACAGTTTAACAGGTTGTAAATACAATTTAATACTAAGCAATACAGTAGTAATTAGCATGATAGCTATTAGCAACTTGCAAAATATCTTGGCCTGTCAGGTTTAATCTGTTTACCAGTATTTCTAATGCACTTAAGCCTGCTTTTCCCATCCCCCAAAAGAGTATTTTGTTTTTTTATAGTCAGTATTGTCAAGAGGGAATGAGATATTTTCTTCCTGTAGCTCTATTTTAGACTCTTCTGCAGTACTGCTTATACAGTCAGTGTAAAACAGAAAGAATGCCCTTTTTTTCTTGCAGTATGCAACATTTATGAATATGCATTTGCTGTACATTGTGAGAGTTGGACATATACTTGTCCTCTAGCTATCTTTTAGACTAAGACAATCTTTTCTTTGACCAATGTGACATTTTTATATAAAGATACAGTATGTTTGCTTTACATTGTGAAAGCTGGAGATATATATATATATATATATCTGTCTTCTATCTGTACTCTCAAATGAAAGTTTTTTCACATGACATGTTTGTCCCTCCAGACAAGAAATATTACCTTGAATTTTATTTGTAGTGTCATTTAACTAATACAACCTTATATTAGTATGTAAATATTTTTCCAGGGTCTCTGCTATTTTAGGTACTATTTTACAATTACAAAAAACTGTACTGGTTTGACTAACACACTTAAATTTACATATTTTTACATAATTATTTATATTTGCTATTGTCTGCCTTTTACTCTTCTGTATTGTAAACAAGTACAATTTAGGCAGCTTTATTTTTATTTTCTTTGAAAAGAAAATACATGCATGCCACTTTTGTGACTTTATGTCTTTACTCCTTTTTACTACTCTCATTTGATTTCTATATACTAGAACCGTTCTTTTATCTTTTTTACCTTTTGATTTATCTGGAACACTAGTTTAAAATGGTCCACTTGCTCTATTAATTTATCTGTGATGGTGATTTGGAAATTATTTAATATCTTCGCTGTGAGAGGCTGTTTCTGTGTGAATGTCATTAAAATGACAGTTATACACTCTATTTTACTGTCTAATTTATAATTCTTTTAATTTAACTGGATGACAGTTTTAAAACATTTGAGAATAAAATTCCAAAAACATTTAAGTAAAGTACTGTCCATACATTAGATTTTAATATGTATGCTATCCATTTTTTAAATATAAGCATGTTGTAAAAAATGCCTTTTTAGTACAGATCAGCTGTAGTTTCCTGCTCTTTTTCAATGTTTTCTTAAGCTTGGTTGTTGTGGGCTGGAAGTCAGTCTCTGTTAGCTTAGCTAATTTATTTTCATTATCCTGTAACTGCTGTTTCTTTAACTCTTTACTAACAACATTTTCCTTGTCTTGTGACTGCTGTTGAGTTTTAGTTTCTTTCTGCATTTCTAGATGTGCTGCCTGATATTTCTCAGTAACCTGTTCTGCTGAATCTAAAACTCCTACAGACTTTTGAAAAAAAAAATGTTTGTATAACTTGTCTAAACCTCCTCATTTTGAACTCATGTTGTCTGTCTTTTAGAAGTTTATTAAATTCTTCTGTAACAAGATGCACTGGAGGTTTTGTCAATAACCTGACTGTTGTTGTAACTGAAACTAACCTTTCACATGTGGTGACAGGACAAAATGTAAGCATATTAACTTTTGCTGGTTCTTCACCATTAAAAAATATGTTTGTACAGTCTAACCTTTGAGCAATGGACTACCATTGTAGACAGAAATCAATTTCACATGACTCACACAACAAACATTTATTGTCATACCACACATGGTTTTGTCTGAGATACCAGTCAAATATTGTAATCCATTTGCATAATGCCTTATTATCAACTTGCCCTAATAATGTTTTACATTTGCTAATATGCTGGTATATCAACATTATATTCTGTTATTATGACCTCTAATGGCATCCATACTGCATGTAACACAGAAAATGTTCTTACCAGTCAACAGAGAGGCAGATGGCCAGGCTGCTTGATGTAGATGGTTGAAAAGTCTCTGTAGTCACTCATGAAGTTGGTGAATGAAGCTGGTAGTGGGCAACTTTGAAACCTTGTTCATCTTTCTTGGAGAATTTATGGCACTGCGACTTTCCTGCACTGCATTCTCTCTGGATTCAGACATCTGAGGAACTGTACAGCTGCAAACTGTAGAAAACTGGAACTGTACTGCTGCAAACTGTAGAAAACTGAAGTGCTCAACATAAATGGTAGTTACTGCACTTTTACCAGAGTGACCTTATACAAGGCATCACTCCCCCTGTGTTCGGATACAAGCTAGGGTCACCATTGAAAATTAATTACGAAGGTGCTGCATGCTGTACTTGCAGCTGAAACCAAAGTCTTCTTAAGACACAAAGTCTTGTTGGCTGTTTACTGCTGAATCAGAGTTTTTCAGGCTGCACTTTGATGAGAAAATATACTTTGCAGCACAATACTTTATATAGCGCAGTTACTAATAAATAACTTATTCTTATAACAAACAAGATGTACTACTGTAGTTTACAGGTTTAATGTGCAAAGTTTTTTTAATAACCAGTAAAAATGATAGCTTTCCATTCTCCATTTACCTCAGAACCTAAGTTCCTACATACCTCTAGCACAGTTTGGTAAGACGTACTACTGTAGTTTACAAGTTTAATGTGCAAAGTTTTTTTTCACGACCAGTATAAATGATAGCTTTCCATTCTCCATTTCTCTCAGAACTTAAGTTCTTACATACCTCTAACACAGTTTAGTTTACAGTTCTTATATACTGTTTTAGTCATGCACTTTAGATCCTGTTTTTTCTTCTTTTGTGGGAAAGCACGTAATGTCTGTTTTTAGACTTTCCTGTTGTCCTTCTGTGAAACCATTAATATTTACTTGTAAGCACTTCTGCTGATATGAGAATGCACACATTTGTCTTCCAGAATTGTTTTTCTGCTGATTCTATAAAAAGCCATGTCCATTTATCTGTGAAAAAGTATGTCAAGCTTTTTCTAATATTGTGACCAGGAAACATCTTGTAAAAAGCAGGTAGTGCTAACTGTATAAAAAGAATGTCCATTAATAGATGTTTGTTGTTTTTCACTTATTTCAGCCAGAGCTATGTCACATAGTAAGGATGCCAATTTTACATTGCTAAGCTCTATACCTACATTCAAGCAAACGTTTTATTCAATGTTTTTATTTTTCAGTGTACTTTAACACAGTCTAACACTTACTTATTAAAAAGAGAAGATTTTATTGAATGGGTAGAAGAAATCATTCAAGAATTGCTGGTGAAGCGGGTGTCCTCTTTCCTCTTTGTTATTTGTGCTATATTTAAATACATTGGCAAGAAAAAAAGGAACTCAGAAATTCAATGATATAATTGGCATGGTAAACAAGAAAAGTTGCCTTTATTTGAAGACGATATTATTTTAAATTTGATAAAACCAGAAATTGACATTTCAGTGTTGTGAAACATTCTCAGACAGTTTCAAGTCTTTTCAGAATACAAAAATAATGAAAATAAAACAAAGGTCAAGCATATTTTTATCAACCAGAGAAGAAGTTGTGGAGAGTTGAAGGATTTTATCTGGGAGGGGGAAGAGGACAAGAATCAAGTGGGATAAGTTGATCCTTCCAATAGAACAAGGTGGTCCAAGATTATCTCATTTGAAGGGGCGTTTTAGAGCTAAACAGTTAAGGCTCATATACATAGCACAAGCAGAAAACTATAATTCAAAGTGGAAAGGGATGATGATGAAATGGAGGGAAGCTCAGGAAATAAGGAGAGACAAAAAACATACAGAATATTATATTCATAAAGTAGCAGAAAGTATTGAGCTAAGCTAACACAGGAATAGAAAAAGGAAGGCCTGCCAACAGGGATTACTGCAATTAGGAATACAGAGAACAGGCAAGAGGGGGCTGGAATTTACTGGAGAAAACTGGCAAAAGAACAGTGGTATTGGGAGCAAATAATTAGAGAGGGAGAGATAATAGAATGGGAAGAGGCTAAGAAATCATTTGGACTGCAGCTACAGATTGTCTTCCCAATCAGAGTAAAGGCAAAGAGAAAGGAATGGGGAATTCTAAGTGAATGACCAGTACTGGTAGAGTTTTTAGTGGACTTTAGAATACAGGCTGCTGTTACAAAAAGGATAATTAGTAGGGCATATAAAATATTGCTTGATAACTAAAGTAATCAATCAGAGGAGGTTAGGATTGGGATGAGAAACTGGATAAGCAATTCACAGAGAAACACTGGGGGAATACATGTATGGCTCCCAAATATGCAACAAAGTCTAGAAGATTTAGGAATTTTGCTTGAAAGTGTGTGCATAGGTATTTTAATACTCCAAGCAGACTCCAAATAATTTTTCCTCAGGTAGCTTGCAAGTGTTGGAGGTGTGATTCCCCTAAGGAGGTAATTGGGAATATATTTTTGGGGAGTGTCATGAGTTGTCAAATGTTAAAAATTCCCTGCAGACTACTCTATCAGAAATGCTGAGTGAAAAAAATTGGTGTAACCAAGGAAGTGTTTTTTTTTTTTGAGTTGTGATACAGAATTGGAATTGCTTAGAAATAGTACAGCCTTGCTGAGTTTAATTCTGGTAGCTGCCAAAAAAGCAGTTCCTAGAAAATGGAAATCAAAGTCTAAACCAACTGTACTAGAAGCAGTGAATATAATAATGGAAATAAAACAAATGGAAGTGGGATCATTAGAAAAGGGTAGGAGCAAATTACACAGAAAACTGAGACTTGTGGGAACAATACATGTAGAATAATGTTTTGGAGGAGGAGGAATGTGGTTTAAGGTAAGGCAAGAATTGAAGGAGCTATGTAATCTTTGACGATGACTGGATAGATTATAAGTGATGTATAATGTTTCCATCTGAAAATGTGTCAGTATGGTTTGTTTTCATTTATATAAATGTATGTCTGCCTATGTCATAAGGGATAATTTAATAAAGATGTTTCTTGTTTTAAAAAAGAGTTGATGGAGAATGCACATTTTTTTCAGAAACGATAGCTAAGGAGTGGGGTAAAATTAAAATTAAATGTAAATATATGGTAAGAAAGAGATAGCTAAAGATATAGGAAAGAAGAAATAAGAATTATTTAGAAGGATTATCAAATGTTAAAGTATTGCAGATGAAGAATGGGAGCAAGTGCAGAGTACTAAACTGAAAATAAGGGAGCATTATAATAATGATAAGCAAGTATTTTTGATAACAACCCCAGAGCACAAAAAATATTGGCAAAAAGACTTGGACAGCAGAAAACAGAAAGGAGTGTTGACAATGTTAGGAAGCCTATGACTACAAAAGTAACCAAATAATCTATATAGGTAATCAGAAATTCTACGAAAATCAGTATTGAGAAGGGGAATTGGGGAATCAAGGAAAGACATGCATGGAAATATTTATGGAAGATATAAATACTCGATGGTCAGAGAAAGTTGAGGTTCAAGAATTAACAGCTAAGATGAGAGGGGACTAGATAAGTCAAAATCAAAGTCAAAGTAAACTTTATTGTCGATCAGATTATTAAAAATCAGATCCCAGCTGTCCAACATCCTGGCTCATCCCTAGCGTGGTGTGCACACCACTTTGTCCTACAAATACTGTTGCTTCTGTACCTACCAGCCGACAGCCAATAGCTGACTTCCATTTTGTCCTAAGGACTCCAGACCAAGTGAAACTCCTACTACACTATACCCTCCTTTTTAGTTATTTTTGTCCTACAAACACTGTTGCTTCTCTACCTACCAGCCAACAGCTGACTTCCATCTCATCCTACAGACTCCAGACCAAGTGAAACTCCTATTACACTACCCTCCTTCTAAGATATTGTATGTATCTATTGTCCTTCTGCTTTAAGTTGGTTACAGGCTTATCCTTGCACTAGTTTATCTTGGTGGCAAGCATACCAAGCCAGGAAACTTGCTGTTAAACCTCCCCCACACTCCCCTCATTACCTTCATCCCACCTCTAGAACTTATCTCAAGTTTATTCTCGGTCCTCCCCTATAAAAATAAAAAATAAAAATAAAAGTGTGCATGTAAACTGGAATGACATAATATAAAACTCTCAGATTATAACTACTAGTAATTGACTGTCTCCCTGATGGCCTGAGTGACCATCAACCAACCTTTCTGTTGAGAACCCGCATGCACCAAACCAACCAACCCACCTACTGGTTAATCAGAAATAAAACACACTTCAACCCAACTACTTTCATCTCTGCTCTAAAAAAGCTTCAACTGGTAACCACTTAGACAATTACCCCTAGAAGAAGCTGTTAAATCCTTCAACTCCTCTTTCTTAGATATATTAAATTACCACGTGCCCCCTAGAAATATTAGAGTAAAAACAAACTATGCTCTTTGGCTAAGCAATGAGTGCAGATCCCTACTCAAGGCTAGGGACAAGGCCTGGGATCACTTTCACAAAAATAAAACCCAAACTGCAAAACAAGCATTTGTAGAACTCTGAAATAAAGCCAAAAAAACAAGTAAAATTAGACAAAATCAACTATTATCACAATATAAAAATTAAACAACAAACACCCTCAAATGTTCTGGACTACAATCAACAATATACTTCAACCAGGTAAGGCAGCCGCTCCAACCCCAAAATCAACCACTAGCTATGACAATATAGCAACCCAGTTCAATAGATACTTAACAGAAACTATCCAAGCCCTAGCTACCTCTCACAGCATTCTCAATAACTCTGCCCATTTCCCACTACAACATAACTTGAAATGCCATAGTGGCCCCAACTAATTTACACTACACCTTGTAACTGTTAATACCATAAAAATATTACTCAAAAAACCTAAGCCAACCAACCTAGTCACAGATAACCTAACAGCAGAATTTCTACAAATTGCAGCAGAAGCAATAGCATACCCAGTAAATGCACTCATAAATAGATCAATATCAGAAAATCTAGTTCCTCCCATCTGGAAGGTCTCCCATATCATTCCT
Organism: Protopterus annectens; assembly: GCF_019279795.1. Lineage (NCBI taxonomy): Eukaryota > Metazoa > Chordata > Ceratodontiformes > Protopteridae > Protopterus > Protopterus annectens. Next base: position 601,401,948 of record NC_056731.1, on the reverse strand, counting down.
CTACACAAGAGAAGGAATTCCACCAAGTGTACCAAATATCGCCCAATCGCTATTCTGTCACCCTTATCCAAAGTGTTAATGAGGGCTGTACATTCCCAATTCATGGACTTCCTACACACACAAACTCCTGTCAAATACTCAACACAGCTTTCGCCCCTCTCACAGCACTACTACAGCCCTAATGGCCTTCACCAGCACAGTGAACCACCATAGAAATAATGGACAATTTTTATTTGCCATTTTCTTAGACTTGCCCAAAGCCTTTGATATGGTAAATCTTAAAAAACTCATTGAGGGTCTCTCCTCCCTTAACCTTAGTTACTCATCTCTATACTGGTTCCAAAGCTACCTGTCAGGATGACAGCAAGCCATCCAGCGAGAACACCAGCTCTCCCCACTTCTCCCAGTTTCTATAGGGGTTCCACAAGGCTCCATCCCTGGGCTTCTACTCTTCTCTCTCTTCTCCAACCAACTCCACACCTCCACACTTCATATGACTGTGATACTATACACAGACGACTCTACTCTGATATGCGCAGCCTCCTCCCTACAAAACTTTCACACCATAACCCAAGATACCTTTCTAACTGTAGAAACCTGATTTATTAACTCCCAACTCATACTAAACCCCAACAAATCAAAGTTCTTTCAATTCCACCCAACCAGAACTCCCTCACCTTCCCAGTATTTCAATATCCAATCCAAAAATAAAACTATTACTACCACAATAACTCACTCCAAACTGCTAGGAGTAGAAATCGACAATAATTTAAAATTTGACATTCACATAGCTCCAACCAACAAAAAAGTCCACAAGAAACTAGGTCTTCTGTACATGAATAAGCAATTTCTGACAGCTAACACAAAAGCTTCGATTGCTCACACACACATCCTGGCAACTCTTCTATATGCCTCCCCTATTCTAACCAACCTCCACAAAACTGATCTCTCTAAACTGGAATCTTGTTACAATAAAATAGCCAAACTTGCTTCAGATGCTTCATACAGGGCTCATCACTGTGCATCACTAAAACAGCTAAACTGGCTTGAACTTCCTCAACTATTACACTTCAATCAATTAACCTTTGCCTATAAAATACTGCAGCAATCAGATAAACCCCTGCTCTACAAAACCTTATACAACCATACTCCACCTCTAGATCCCTTCGTTCCAATAGCAAACTCCTCCTAGATGTTACAAAAGCCAATAACTCAGCTGGGGAATCACTCTTCTCCAACTACATTCCGAAAATATGGAACAAACTCCCAACCCCGATAACTACCAAACACTCCATGTTACAATTGAAAATCCTTCTAAAATCACACTTAAAAGGCTTGGCTCTGCTCTTGTAACTATACCGATAGGTCCAAATCTCAGCCTCATTAACCAAATATTGCTATTTCTGTGGTTTAATATACCCATATGCATACACTTTTGCATAAAACTAATCCTTCATCTCCCTAAACTGAATATACTCAAGGATGTTATGTGATGTAACTACCCACTAGTAAACAATAGTAGGTTCCTGCATTATGTATATGTGATGTGAATGTCTCCAAGCAAATATTATGTAGCATTGTTATCTCACTGTTATGTACATGGCTGCAACTATTGTTTTTAAATATCGCTGTAATCTAGCATGTGTTTGTTAGCATTTCTAACTTTATAAACAAAAGTGTTTATTGGCATTCAGTAACTCTGTACTTCTAATAAATAAAGCTTTTTTCCCTGGGGTCCACTGAAAAAAGCCTGTGTCCAGTCAGACTTTCCCAGTAAACAAATGTGAAATAAATAATAAATAAAATAAATAAAGATGTACCTAGCAGTGCCAGCAGAATGAAATTTCATTGCTTGGTCCCAGTGCAAGACACAACATAACATAACATATAGACGTAAGAGAGATTCACATACACTAATAATTAGGATACACAACACATAAATTTACCACATATTGGACAATAAGACATTAGACAATATTATACTAGTAGGTACTGCACAGACTAAGAATTCCCATTGTGATTAGCTTAGAATATTATACATCCACATTAGTAGTGTGATAAACTCTGTTCATATTGCACATATATGGAGTGATAACTCACTATGGCTACTGCACTAATAGTAATAGAATAGATCGGCTAACTGCCCCAGTTATTAAGTAATTGCCTAATAGTTACTATAGACAGTATACCACAGCTTGTGAGAAATTGATCCTGTTATTTACTGTCATGTTTGACATTTGAGTTCAGCAGCCTTATGGACAGAGGGAAGAAACTCTTGTTCAGTCTAGATGTTTTGTAGTGTAAGCTGCAATATCATATGCCAGAGGAGAGGCTTGAAAACATGCCACGTGCAGGATGGGTGGGCTCATCTATTATCTTCCTAGCTCTTGCAAAAGAACAGCCGCAAAAGCCAAGGAAACACTGAATAAACCACCAGGAAATTTACTGAGCGCTTTTGTCCACAATTGATTAGACTTCTTCAGAGTACAAGCTACAACTGGTAAAGAACACAATTCATAACCAATATAACAAATCACATGACCCAAACACCCTACAATTAAGTCAGTTAAAGCAACAAATTTGTATTATGACCTACATTAATATAAATGCAGTTGAACTATTTGAAAAAAAAACATTAAAACTGAACTAAAAAGACTGTTAATGTTATTTACACCTGGTAAGACTTAAGTTTTAACTCATTAACCCCGAGTACCGTCCCATGGTGCATCTGTGCTTAAACCCGAGCGTGCTATGAGACAACAGGAATTCCATAATGTTAACCCTGAGTGCCTTCTTGCAGCACAAGTCATTTTACAGCCTGTAATTTAAAGCTTTTGCTAAAACCTAAGTTGAAAAAGTAACTAAATGTTGTCAGTTACCCTCTCAACTTAGGATTTAGAGTGGATTTACCAGATGGTCCTATTGGACATTTTTGATAAAATCTACTTTAAATGCTCCCTCTAATGTATACAGCAAAGCCAGTTCTGTCTGCGTTTCCTCATCAAGCGGTGGCAGTCAATCAGATTCTTACAATTCAAGCCACCGCTTGTATAACGCCTCCAACCCCAGTTGTAAATTGTTATTATCCTGCCCCAGTAAATAGAGGGTCCAGCAGCAGCTATTCCCTTTTTTTCCAGACATTTGGAAAAATTACCTGCTACTGGATCCCTTGATGTTATTTCTCTGCTAATTTCATCGTTCTGGAAGAGTGCGGTCACACCGCAACTGATTTAGCTGCAATGGATATTTGCTATGAATGGACTTCAAGTACCGTTTCTCCAAAGGTAACAGCACTGTTCATGTTTTGCAAGAAGTCTCTGTCATTTATGCATGTTGAAGCCTGCATATTCTGTCGGTATAGCCGTAGCTACTAGGAGTGATTTTGTGTGTGTGTGTTTGCATGTCTGACTGCTTGTGTGAATTTGTGTAAATGCTTGCATGAAAGTAGAATGTATGTGTGTGAAGAGGAGGAGACCCTCTGTGTGTATGAGAGTGAGTGGGTGAGTGAGAGAGAATTCATGATGTTCTTGGAGTGTTAAGAAGCAGTAACACTGTAGTACGGTAACATGGGTCTAGAAGCAGCGCCAAGATCCTCAATACTGCTGCCATTAAGTCTGCTAGTGACTGCCATATGAAATCCCACCAAAAGCCCTTTATTCATCCGTGGACTATTAGCTCAGCCTTCAGCTATTAGTATTTTTTGCTTATCTTGTAAGGCCTACAAGCCTAATGCAAAGCAGCAAAAATGTTCTATTGTCCAGTGGGACATAACAGGTGGCAACTCTAAGCTTATAATTCAGGTCTTATCCATTTTAAAAATGGTTATTTTTTTAACCTATAAGTTCATTTTAAATAAGATATTTTGTGTCTCTCTCGACCGGTAGTGGTGTCAAACGGGAGTTGATATAAATTCCGATTCCAGGAAGAGAGAAGATTTTAAAGGGACTGCCATTAACTTTTACAACTCTTCGTATTTGTGTGCTTGCATTTCTACCTAGTGTGATCAAAGGAAGGAGGAAGTCTGCACATGAATAAAGGTTTGGCTGCTCTCCAATGGTTACTTATCTTCCTTTGGTCTGTTCCCAATACAATTTGTGGTTTTCTGGCAAATCGCCAATGAATGAAGTCACTAAATAATGACAGACAGTTGATTTTAATGGTTTCAAACTTCCTCTCCTTTTCAGTATGCAAGGTAACACAAATACTGTTGTTTGATCAACTTTCTAAGCTTATAAGAACAATATTTAAAATCTCTCCATATTTCTAGACCTTTATCTACCCATTATTTTTGGCTTTTTCCAAATATCTTGAACTAACAGGTTAAGAGGTGTGTAAAGATGGGTGAGCTTGCTAGCATCACTGTGAAGGGAAGGGAAAAGTGTGGTTGCTGTAACAGGACTAGCTGCACCACAGGGAACTCTGTTTATTGTAGGGATTTTCTGACTGTGCATAGCTGTTACGTTTTTTTTTTTTTTTTTGCTTTGTTTTTTTTTTTAGCAGTGCTAATACATTGTTATGTCTTTATAATAAGCAACATATCAGGAGGGAAGGAAGATCACAACACCCTTTTCTGGCATACATTGCAGTCCCATAAGTAACCTGTGTTGGGACTAGTCCATCTGTAGACTAACTAGTCAAACTTTTGGTATAGTGAACATTTGTTATCCCTACATAAGCAAACTGAATAGCAAGATAATCTCAGTATTACTTTGTGAGAGACTGGGACAAAGCTTGTGAATTTGCCCATTTCCACTGTTGTGATCTCTGAGTAGGTATACAGTAATGTCAGGGATGTGCAGGTTATTTTATATATATATATATATATATATACATATACATACAGATATTTTGAGTGTCTATCTTTTAAATATTTTTATGGGTGGTTTATGTGTGTGTGTGTGTGTGTGTGTGTGTGTATGGATATATATATGTATATATATATATATATATATATATATATATATATATATATATATATATATGTGTGTGTGTGTGTGTGTGTGTATGTGTATATATACACACAGGTAGATAAATAGATATATCGCCATCATAACACTGAATAAGTATTTGGTCAACAAAGTGAAAGGCAGTCAGAGACATCAAATGTGAGTAATATCAAAATGAATAAAGTTGATTGTTACTATGTTGAACATTCTTATAGGGCCATTCATGTGTTAAATACTAATACTATATTATGTCCATTTTATATGTCACTCACTGGCTTAAAAAAAACATTTATATAACCATGATAGCTCCTGAAGAGTGCCCATATACAAAACCTTGAAATAATTTATTTACAGTGTCAGTGATTCATCAAGTAGCATGCTCACCTTTGTTTAGAAGGCAGTGGGTTCTGTTCCCACATCAGACAGCTGGATTGTTTCTGAATGGTTTTCCTTGTATGAATGAATGAATTTACAGGGCATAGCTTGGAAGTGGATGACATGATGGTAAAGAGGAGATTCATGACAGTTTTGGTAATAGTGATCCTAATCAGAGGGATGGCTCAGTGAGATAAATGTTATTAATGCTTTTGCACTAATTCTTACATGGATCAACCAGTTAGCTTAGATATTTTTGAGTTGTTATTTATGTACCTCATTGTAATCAGTGGGATGAGTCAGGGAGATTAATCCTACTACTTGTAGACTAATTCTGGCTTGGAGCAACCATATATTTTTTGCAGTATTTTTGACTTATCTAGAATTTAGGTGAGAGGAATGACTCAGTAATATAAATGTTATACTACTTCTATACTGACAGATGGAAAGATTCAGTCTTACCTTACACCTGCACCAGGAATGTAATGAATGCTTGCTCAACAGTGTGCAACAATTATCACCTTTGAGCATGCAGAACCTCGCAGTAATAAAATGCAACTCATTATCACATTACTAATTTACAATATGTGCAGTTACAGTATAACACTGAGTCATTATGCCTTGTCAGGTAAAACCTCCATCAGCTGGCACTGTTATTCACATTGCTAAAAGTCGTTATCACATTGATGAATGCATGTGCCAGGTTTTGGTTTCTGTATATGTGGAGTCATACAGAAGCTCTCCCTCCCCCTCCCCCTCCCCCCCCAAGTTCTTTTTTTCTTTTCCACAATTATTTCTGTTGTAAGATACCAATAAAGGTATCCATTGTGGTTATATGGTTCATATACTCAGGTTATGAAAATTATAATAATTTTCATATTTTGTTGAGTAGGTCTGCTAGGGAACATATCAACATGCTGAAGTCATCAGGGATCTGGGGACCCAGGTTGACAGTAGCCTTTCGTTTGATTCAAACTAAAGGGGTGGCGAAAGCCAAATAACTATGGGCTAGGCTTATAAATGCCCTTGGGCAGATAGCCTAGTATGAACCTATGAACCTATGAACCTATGCTGAATAAAAACCTCATTTAAAATGGTAAAATATCTGTATGCTGCACACAGACTTAGGTTATGAAATTCATTATATGTTTTTTTTTTCATATGTTGGTAAATAACTGTGGTAGGGACCATTCCAACATGCTAAGTAAAACCTCATTTTGAAAACAGTATTAGTACATACAAAATGATAAAATAACTGTTTTGAAATGCTGTACACCTATATATATATAGGTTATGAAAATTATGACTTCTTCATATTTTGGTAAATAACTTTGCTTGGGAGCATGTGACTGTGCTAATACCTCATTTTGAAGACAGTATTGGCACTTATAACATGGTAAAAGAACTGTATCTGTATGCTGTACACATATACAGATATCACAGTTTTAGTCCTGTAGGATTATGAAAATTTTACATTTGCTATATTTGCCATTATTATATCCATATCTTTGCAAGGGAGTATGGTAATGACACACAAGATGCATAGTTCTGAAGCTGACATTGAGCAACACAACATGTACGCTGATATGTAGTCTCTGTCTGTTACAAGTGATGAGATATTATGCTTTGTTTATTTATCAATTATGAGAAATGTAATCAGATTTCTGTGAATATCTAAGTAAAGGAGCATCACACAGTAATTGTTAAGATGTAATTTTAAAGCTGTAAAGACAGCATTCATAGTTCCAACATGGTAAAAGAACTGTGCCTGTATGTTGTACACATGTACAGATATCAAAATTTGTTTCGGACTTAGGTTATGGAAATTATAATTTCTTTTCATATTTTGGTAAATAACTTTGCAAGGGAGAATCTGAATGTGCTAAGTAATACCTCATTTTGAAGGCAGTATTATTCCTTACAACATAGTAAAATAACTGTGTGCACTGTACGCATACACAGATGTCACAGTTTGTTTAGTCTTGTAGGATTATGAAAATTATACATTTCCAATACTTCTCATTATTATGCCCATATCTTTGCAAGGGAGCATGGTGATGACACAAATGATGCATCATTCTGAAGCTGAAATTGAGACACACATCTTGTACACTGATATATAGCCCCTGCTGTTACAGGTGATAAGATATCATGCTTTGTTTATTTATCAATTATGAGAAATATTATATTAATCATATTTCTGTGAATATCTCTATAAAGGAGTATCACACAGTAATGGTTAAGGTATCATTTTAAAGCTGACATTCATACAAACAAATTAAATACAAATTGTATGGGTCTACATGGTACATTGACCAAGCTACTGTGCTTTGCTTTTCCAAAAAGGTAAAAAATATGCACAATATCAGCATTCCTTGCCAAATATTTACTAATGAGTTCGATACGCACTATCAACATTTACACTGTTGGAAAGGTCAGTGTCTGCTGAACAACTTTCACGTTTTCATTTTTAGTCCAGCTCTTATAGAGTTATGAGCATGTGTTTTCTGTACGACATTACAAATGGATTTTCTGAAAATGAGCTCAGGCTGCACTGTTGTTCCTATGGTGGAATTAAGTAGGCAGCTTTTTCAGAAATGCTCTGGAGTGAATGAGTTAAGACACTACTGATGGATAGCTGTTCATTAATACCAGGGGAAATGCAAGCATTAAGTTTGAGTTGCCATAATAACTCTCGTTCCAAAAGGTCTTCTCATGGCCTGCCTCTAGGGTTATCTACCAACCAGTCTACTCCAAAAAATAAAAAATGATGATCTCAGTAGTTGGAAACTATTTACTTACAAAATGTTTTCACAAGGTTAGTCCTTTGTCTATTAAGTATTTGGACATCACTATATTTAAGGATGTCAACCTATAAAGTATAGAAACTACCATATAGGAAATCCACATTTTGTAACAGTTTGTTACATTTTTAAAGTAATCACCATAGACATCAAAAAGTGGGAATTGTTAAAGGCCAGTACATCCAGCTGGCAAGGATGATCTCTGATGATCATCTATTTGAAGTGGAAGGAGAAGTGCTGGCTAACATGTTTAAATGGAGAGGCTATCACCCAGACTTAGTCTATTCCACTCAATCGTTTATAGAAGCAGAGAGACAGGCAGGTGCCATTATACCCCTTGTAAGGAATAATATTCATTCGGTTAAAGAAATAATTAATAGAATGGATGCTTTAAACATAGACTATTCTACCAGTTTTGTTATGTAATACTATGCTGAAGACAGGGCAATTAGGAACATTCTTGACAAGAATTGGTCTATTGTTGCATTTTTAGTGGTTAATTAGACAGACTAGGTGAGAAATATTATGTAGTCTACAAGAAAGGTAGAAATATAAAGAATTTTCTGGAAACCTGTGGTTATAATATGATGACATATTCGCATAAAAAAACTGACACTAAGAAATCTGGGGCTTGCAACCAGTGTAAATATATATTGGTAGCCGACCACGTGTGTGTGTAAATGGTATTTCTATCAAAAGTATTTTCCCATGTAATTGTAACACCTTAGGAGTTATTTATTTGGCTCTGTGTCAGAAATGCACTTGTTACTATGTTGGGAAGACTAAAAGGAAGCTAAGGGAATGTATATATGAGCACCTTTTGGATAACAGAAAACAAAATGTGAACAATTCCCTAGCCAAACATGTTTCCATCTACTCAGATCATTATTTTTTTATTTTTAGGACTAGACTGGTTGGTAGCTAACCCTAGAGGTGGACCATGGGAAGACCTTTTGGAACAACGGGAGTTATTATGGCAACTTAGATTTAATGCTTGCATTTCTCCTGGTCTTAATGAACAGATATCCATTGGTAGTGTCAAAAAACTTAAGTCTTATCAGGTGTAAATAACATTAACAGACTTTTTAATTCAGTTTTAATGTTTTTTTTCAAATAGTTGTTTATCTGCATTTATATATGTCATGTGTATGTCAGAATACAAGTTTGTTGCTTTAACTGACTCAACTGTAGGGTGTATGGGGCATGTGATTTGTTATATTGGTTATATAAATTGTGTTTAACAGTTGTTGCTTGTACTCTGAAGTCATCTAATCAATTGTGGATGAAAACGTTTGGTATTTGCATTAAACTTCCTGGTGGTTTATTCAGTATTTCCTTGGCTTTTGTGGCAGTTCTTTTGTATTTGCTGTTGTTGTGTTTGGTTCTTGATCTTACTAGCTCTTCCCATACACCAATCTCATCCATGTATGGGACCGAAGAACCAATGATTTTTTCCGCTGCCTTCACTACTCTCTGGAGAGCCTTGCAGTCAGATGCTTTGCAGTTTCCATACCATATGATGATGTTAGTAGTGAGAATGCTATCAATGGTCCCCCTATAGAAGGTTTTGAGGATTGTCTGTGCCAGGTTTCCTTCCTCAGTTTCCATAGAAAGTGCAGAAATTGTTGTGCCTTCTTCACTATTTGGTTAATGTGAGTTATTCTGCATAAGTCATCAGAAATATGCACCCCCCAGGAACCTGGTACTTTTGACTCTTTCTACTGGCACCCGCTTACTATCCAGAGGTTGAAGTACCTCCTGTGTCAACCTGAAGTCCACTATTTATTCTTTGGTCTTGCTTACATTTAAGGCCAGATTGTTGCTGTTGCACCAGCCTGTGAGGTGCTCCTTTTCTTTCCTGTAGGCTGTTTCCTCTCAGTTCCAGACAAGATCTACAACAGTAGTATCATCCACAAACTTGATGATTTTGTTGGATTTGTGCTTGACCATGCAGTGAGAGCCGATTATTTCACAGTTTGTACACCATCTGTTGTTGATATACACACACACAATCACACACAGTCCCACACACACACACACACACACACACACATACACACACACACACACACACACACACAAACACCTCCTCCACAAGATTTGCCACATAGAGGTTGAATTCTATCAGGATGAAATAACACCATCCTCTCTACATACACCTTACTATCGTTTATATTGGAGTTCAGCCAAGTTTCAGTGGACACAAGTAAACAGCTTTTTTCACCTTAGTTTGTGTGGAAAGATCTATCCTTAAGTAGTCCATTTTGCTCTCTAGTGAGTGTACATTTGTCAGCATCATGGAAGGTAGTGCATGCCTGTGCACTTCCTTATAAGATAAAATGTTAAGATAAAATGTTAAGATAAAATGATGATGCAAAATCAATTAATAGGGACAGATGGTATTCCTGCAGAAGTTTGGAAGTTAGGTGGGAAAAAGTGATAAAGATCTGGAATGTTTTGTTTAAAAACATTTTAAAAGGAGGAACAGTACCAGCATCTTGGAATAACACTGTGGTGGATATTCAAAAAGGGCAAAAGCCTTTAAATCCAACTTCATACAGATCAGTTTCAATTCTGAATGATGATTATAAAGCATTTATCTCCATACTAGCTGAAAGAGTAGCTATGGTATTGCCAAAATGACAGATATGGCTCTGTGAAAGCTAGTTGGACATTCCCGGTCAACAAATGTTAAATAAAATAAATAAAAATAAAAAAATGACTCAAAAGGAAGCAGAGTGCAAGAAGAGCCCATTATTGTTGGCGGGTCTTGATGCAGAGAAGGCATTTGATACAGTTAGCTGTGATTCTGAGGCAGCATTTGCATTTTCTGATGGAATAATGGGGTTAATTAGGAAGATACATGAAGGGCCAAAGTAGGAAGGTTCTTTTCTGACAAGCTGCTTAAACAAAGGAATCAAGGAGGGTTGTCCTTTTCCTCCTTGGTTATTTGCCTTATCCTTGAAGCCAGTGGCAAACAGCTGGTATGTTCTTAAGAAAAAATAGCCTTACTTGCAGATAGTATTATTTTACATTTGAAAATCCAGAAATAGAACATTAGTACTGTGGAACATTACGAGACAGTTTCAACTTTTTAATGATATAAAATAAATGAAGATAAAAATGCTATAACATTCAAATATGTTCCCATACATGCATTGGATCGGCAAGTCCCTTATTTATGAAGAAATAAGTTGAGGTACTTAGGTGTTTGGATTAAAAAGGAATCAAATATGGCTACAAAGAATATGTGGGAAGAGACTAGAAAGATAAAAAAAACACTGAGAAGTTGTAAGCTCTTGAATATGTATATGGATAGTGCAGTACAAGTAGTGAAAACGTTTCTAGCCCTTCTAATACTGTGTACAGATCATTCATATTTTTGTGAACCAGAGGAGATGCTGTGGACCATAATTAATAAAGAAATGAAGGAACTTATCTGGAAGGGGAGGACAGCAAGAATTTTGTGGAATATATTTTCTCTCCTCACAGAACAAGGCGGTTCAGGTTATAGATTTGAAGAGACACTTTAGAGCTATGTAATACAAGCAGAAGATGCAAATCAAAATGGAAAGAAATTTTGCTGAAATGGGGGATTATACAATTAGGACACAGTAGGATTATTGGATGCTGGCACGTAAAGAGAATACTAACCATCATACAGAATATTATATTTACAAAGAAGGAGGAACCATTTTGAAAGCTAATCCAACATGGGCATGGTGAAAGGAGATTTTTACCAACAGGGATAACTGCAAGTAGAGAGACAGAAACAGGCAAGAGGAAGCTAGAATTCTCAGAAGAAAATTAGCAAAGGGAGAAAGATATTGGGAGCATATAATTACGGAGGAAAAAATCAGAGTGGGATGAGGTCAAGCAGAAGATTGGAGGGATTGATAACAGTACAAGCACAAAGAAAGGGCTAGGAAACCTTAACTATTACTGCAAAAAACTGTCACTGGTATTGTAAGTCATAAGGAATGCTAAATGAAAGATCAGCATTGACTGAGTTTATAGTTGAGTCTAGAACACAAGCTGCTGTAAAAAAAGATTCTTGGCAGGGCATGTAAAATAATGCACAATAAAATAAGAATGAATCTGAAGAGAATAGAAAAGATTAGGAAATGACAATGTAAAGGCAGTATACACAGAAACAATGGGAATATATGTGTACGGCTCCCAAGTAAAAATTAGGAAATGAGAATGTAAAGGCAGTATACACAGAAACAATGGGAATATATGTGTACGGCTCCCAAGTAAAGATTAGGAAATGAGAATGTAAAGGCAGTATACACAGAAACAATGGGAATATATGTGTACGGCTCCCAAGTAAAGATTAGGAAATGAGAATGTAAAGGCAGTATACACAGAAACAATGGGAATACATGTGTATGGCTCCCAAGTAAAGATTAGGAAATGAGAATGTAAAGGCAGTATACACAGAAACAATGGGAATACATGTGTACGGCTCCCAAGTAAAGATTAGGAAATGAGAATGTAAAGGCAGTATACACAGAAACAATGGGAATACATGTGTATGGCTCCCAAGTAAAGATTAGGAAATGAGAATGTAAAGGCAGTATACACAGAAACAATGGGAATATATGCGTACGGCTCCCAAGTAAAGATTAGGAAATGAGAATGTAAAGGCAGTATACACAGAAACAATGGGAATATATGTGTACGGCTCCCAAGTAAAGATTAGGAAATGAGAATGTAAAGGCAGTATACACAGAAACAATGGGAATATATGTGTACGGCTCCCACGTATGCAACACAATCTATAAGATTTAAGACTTCAGCATGGAAGTATTTGAACAGGTATTTTTATACTCCAATTAAGCTTCAGAGAATTTTCCACAGGTAAACAGTAATTGCTGCTGTTGTGATATAGAGAGGGGAACATGGGAACATGTTTTTTTTTGGGAATATAACAAATTGTCAGATTTTACAAATTCCCTACACTATTTGTCAGAAATGTCAGTGGAATTAGTAATTTTAACAAAGGAAATGCTTCTTTTGGGCTGGGATAAATAAACTGAATTGCCCACAAAGGAAGGCTCTACTAAGTTTAATGCTGTTAGCTGCCAATAAACAGTTGCTAGAAAATGGAAATCAAACCCAAAACCAGCTGTAACTAATTATTCAGTGTTGTAAACAATTGTAGGTAGGATCCTTTGAAACCAAGAATATGCAAACTATGTAGAAAGAAATAGAATCTATGAGGAGCAAAGTATTCACAAAAATGTTCAGGAGGATGAGTGATATTTCATGGAAGGCAGGACTTGATAATCTATGCCATGTTAATTTGAATAATAATTAAGAAAGAAGTTATATTTTATAATGTGTCAATAAATGTTTGAAATGGTTTGCTTTTTCTTTTAATATTCATGTCATTATGTCATGTGTGATGTCAATAAAGAGGTTTTTAAAAAAGTCTCGTTTCAAACACTCATCTAAGCAAGAGTTAATATACACACCATAAAGTCATAGGTGGGCAGTTCGAGAAATAGGGCAGGCCACATGGCATGAGGGTGAAAAGATACTGGGAATTCTTCATGTGAATCCTTAGGAAATATTTGTGAGTCTTCTGAATGGAAATATATAGACAAGCATTCTTGATATTCTAAGATTATCAGAATTCCTATCTTTATAACAAGAGAATGGATAATGTGTGGAGTTAAAATTTTCATTTTTCTTTTGTCTGTAACCTGAATAGGCCATCGATGACCTTCATTCTTTAGTAAAAGAAAGAACCCTGAACAGAATTCAACAACAGTCAGCAAAAGAGGCAGGGACTGGACAGAATAAGTCACCATAAGTTTTTGAAACACCTCTCTGAAACTTGTGTTTTGGTCCAAGTGTTACAGACTCCAGAACTGAAGGGGAAACAAAACTGGATGGCATATCATGCACTGAATGTTCCTTCACCTTTCATCTGTCATTACTAGATAACCAGTTATTTTGACATATCGTGTGACTCAGGTAATTACTCAACTCCAAGCAGTTAACGTCCTCCCAGAGTTATATGTTCTGACTATACCTCCTAGATGTTGTTTAATAACCAGAATCCTTTCAATACCGATTAGTATTTTCATTTGCAGTTTTTACATATTGCAAGTCATGAAGACCCCACTTTTTTACCATGCTTAAATCTCATGTTGTTTCAGAAAGGAATTTATCTCAGACTGCATGACACAGTCTAGACAAGACAGATGCTGTAGTTTTCATTGTTGGTTACTGCCTTGAGATTGTGCTTTACTGAATTTGGTAAGGCTCTATAAAGAATTAAAGTGAATCTCTTTTCCACAGTGAGTTGTTGGAGGAATATTTGTATGACCAACAGTAGTACATTATACTGCAATACTATAATATACAGACTGGTAAATATGCTCATTATTGTTCAGTGTAATACTGCTTTTAATCGTGTGGCTCAGGTAACTACTCAGGCAAAGTGCTATAAACTACAGGTTACTTTCAAATGCCTCAATATTTCCCTGAAGTAACAACTCTCAGCCAACAATGAATGAGAAGAGCTTACAACTTCCATAGCCAACAAGAATGTGGGACAGAGAGACGGTCTAAATTTTTTAAGGATTATAGATCTGACCACTTCAGTGATGCACTTTTAGAAGCTTATAGCACGCACTGATCAAAGTAATCTGGTTAAAAAAGTTTTTTTTGCCTTCACATACCACCTAAAAGTGGTGTAACTGTAATTAAATTGAGGATAAAAATAACTTTATTTATGGTGTATTGGTTATATCACAAATTTAGGGAGAAAAACTTAATTCTGGGAGGAGGACAAACTGAAAACAAAATTATTTCTCTATGGCAGTCCCCAGGATAGCCATTTTGGGGTATACACAATTAAAATATAAATAAAAGAGTAATTTAGATTCATCGGTAGTGCATAAATTACAGATATAATTATAAAACAAAACACATTTTTCAGTTTAAGTGG
This sequence comes from Protopterus annectens, assembly GCF_019279795.1. Lineage (NCBI taxonomy): Eukaryota > Metazoa > Chordata > Ceratodontiformes > Protopteridae > Protopterus > Protopterus annectens. Next base: position 601,386,859 of record NC_056731.1, on the reverse strand, counting down.
TAGAGTTTTCCTTTAAAAACAGAGATCCTTCCCTCTAGAGTTTCAGGTTTAGAGTCATACAGAGTCTGAATAAAGCTATGTGTCCTATTGGGAGGCTTGTCATTTTTGTTGTTTTGTTCCTGTTCTTGACTGCTGATGTTTGTTTACTAAACTGGTGCTCTTCTTTCTTGTACTATTGATCCATGGTCTGTTTTTTTTTTAAGAAGATGAAAACTTGGAAGGACAGTATCTATTGTTTCTTGGACCAGAAGAATAGACATCTGCTTTATATCCCTTCAGTTACATTTGGAATGAACAGACCTGTAAATGCTTGCATCAGAGCAACAAGACTGAATGCACAAAAATGGAGTTATCATATGCTATGTCTGAGACTGCTGTGTCTTGGAGTATTCAGGTAGGGGTATCAGGGTGCATCCCCCATACTGGGGGTGCAGGGGGATATATACCTGCAAAAAACAATTTAAAGGTATTATTGGCATTTTCAAAATTAACTGCTCACCCTTATTGTGTCTTTTTTTTTTGAGATAGTAACTGAGCTTCAACATCTTTCAGAAAATGGTGGAACTGCAGCAGAAGCTGTTATACTGTAGCTGGCTCGTATCGTCATATCTACACATACTAACATGTGACTAGTCATATCTACACTTACTAACATGTGACTAGCCATATCTACACTTAGTAACATGTGACTAGTCATATCTGCATTTACTAACATGTGACTAACTAGTCATAGCTACACTTACTAACGTGACTAGTCATTTCTACACTTAGTAACATGTAACTAGTCATATCTACACTTACTAATGTGACTAGTCATATCTATACTTAGTAACATGTGACTAGTCATATCTACACTTACTAACATGTGACTAGTCATATCTACACTTAGTAACATGTGACTAGTCATATCTACATTTACGTGTAACTAGTCATATTGACACTTAGTAACGTGCGACTCTAGTTTGTCGACTGGATTCTCTGAGCTAAATCCCCCATATTATTAATGATTTCCCCCAAGTACCATGCCATGTGTCTCTAATAGTTAATGGACCTAACAACTATGGAATCAGATGGAGAATTTACCTACCCAGATCCGTCTAGGGATCTGTTTTCTTTGTCCCTATTAAGGGTATTCACAACAGCTGTTTTCTTTGAAGCAGTTCAAGTACTATTATAATTAACCATTTGTTTAGCTAGTGTTGCAGTATAACACATCTATGTTGTTCATATAAAGAGTAGTGCTATAAGGCCTACACTGCCTTGTTCAGCCACCGCATTTTTATTCAAAAAATACTCTGATCCTGACCCATATAAAACTTACTGGGCTTCAGTGATGTAGCTGAGAAAAAGTTGTAGGGAAAGGTATGGGAATATGACTGATAATAAGTAAATTATAAAATACACTATTACTGGTTTAGACTCAAGTAGCTTCATTAGTTTGCATACCTTAAATTTGGAAGAGGAAAACTTAGAGAAGACCATTAAGATATTGACTGATCAGGTATAAGATATGACCTAAACAAACATTTTCTAGGGTTGATCCTAGAGAATTTATGGCATCATCACCTGAATCTGTAGCAACACAAATTAATCCAATATGATGAATCCCCCTGTTGTAGAAGGTAGTACTAGTAGTCTACAAAAACACTCAAAAACTGACAAGCTAGAAAAGAGCCATAAAGATGATATAGTGGACTATTGAGGATAAGAAAGAAGTTATGTATTGTTACTATTATGCAAGAAGCCCAGAATTTAGAGAGAGAAAATATTCAAAAGGATTGAGAGAAAAATTAGAATAAAGAAAAACACTTGCCCAAGAAAAACTGTCAAAGGCTTCAAAGGCAATTTTTGTTCATTACTACAACAGATCAATGAAAAACATTATTATATAGACAAAGAAACTTTGGACCACTTAAAAAAAGAAATGACAGAGAAAGTACGAAAATATAAAGAACAACACTTGGAGATTTTTGAAAGGTATAAAACTGAAACTTGGACATGGGAAAGAAAGAGATCTGATATGGTGCAATTTGATAGCATCCCAATTCATGAGTAAAGAAGTTCTTAACAGATGTACATGATACACTGTACACTGATCAATTACATTACACTGACTATGAAACAGTGCCAAACTACTCTGCAGCTAAGCCATGATAAAGGGCAAATTATTATCCCAAGGACAAAAATTCAAAGGGGGATATTCCAGGGTGACTCTGTCACTGCTGCTCTTTTTTTTTTTTTTTTTGCCCTTAAACCCATATTAAGGTTATAGTTTGGCTCCCAGAAAACAACAAAGTATAAAGGCTTCTCATCTTCTTTTTGTGAATGATTTAAAACTGTATAGTTCTTCAAATGAGGAGCTGAAAGCACATCTGTAAATAGTTAAAATTTTCTCAGATGATATAAGAATGCCATTTGGTCTTGAGAAATGTGCAAAAGCAACATTTAAAGCAGGAAAGCTGCAGCACCAAGAAAATATCCGTCTGAGATAGGAATGTGATATAAAACAACTTGAGCAGAAAGGAGTGTAGAAACATTTTGGAACTGATGAAGGATCGACAATAAAACATGAACAAGTACAAACAAAACAAAGTAAGGAGTACTTTAGAAGGCTAAAATTAATAATGGAAACAGCTCTGATATCTAGGAGAAAAATTCAAGCTATAAACCAATGTGTTCTTCCTGTTCTAACTTACAGTTTTGGGTGATTGATTGACCCCAAAAGATACTGGATCAGCTGGACATGAAAACAAAACAATGGTTCACTTTCATCAAATGATATATAAAAGCCATTGTATATCAGCATTATATACTCCTCATTCTGAAGAAGGTATGGGCCTCCTTGAAACTGATTACATGTATAGATCTGCAATCAGAGGACTGCATTTATACCTGCTGACTTCACCAGCTCCAAAGAAAATGAAACTTTTAAAACATGAGAAGAAGATGTCTAAGATGACTTCTCTGCTTAGCTTAGTAGAACCATATTGGTGTCAGGTGGAAATGGAAATCAAACCAGAAATGGACAAAATTATGCAGCAACCAAATGTACTAAAAAACAACAACAACAAAAAAAGAATATAAAGCAGAAGGATCATATGAGAAGGCAAGACGTATGGAAAAGACATAAAATAGTTGCAGACACAGAAAACTCCTGGGACAACCACAAGCCTCTCAGGATCTGATACAAAAATGATTAAGGACAGGTGAATTTAAACAAAATATGAAAGATTAATAATATTAGTGGCCCAAGATAGCAGACTACGTACACATTGGTTTACAAGGTCCATTGAATGGTAACAATCTGAAATGCTGGAATCCACTAGAGTGAGTTCCAAAATATGGAGACTGAATGGCCGAATAAACAGACTTATATTCACTAAGTCCAAGATGCCATTTCTCAGAATATTCCCTTTTCTTCATGGTATGGCAATCTCAGAGTGTATATATATATATATATATATATATATATATATATATATATATATATGGGTCTACTTCTAATGACCGAAACGCCGATTCGCCGACAGTGAAATAACCGACGCCAGAAAACCGACAACACACAAACCCGACAACGCGAAACACCGAACACCATAACACCGACACACTACACGTAAACAACACAGTACACTACAACACATATCCACTAGCCCTAACCCAAACCCTAACCCTAAGGTCCGACACTACCGCACACTCTCCCTACCTGCACCCTAACCCTAACTCACTTACACCCAACCCCAAGCTCCGACACTACCGCACACTCTCCCTACCTGCACCTAACCCTAACTCACTTACACACCCAACCCCAAGCTCCGACACTACCGCACACTCTCCCTACCTGCACCCTAACCCTAACTCACTTACACACCCCGAACCCCAAACTCCGACACTACCGCACACTCACCTATCACACACCCTAACCCTACATCCCTGAGTATTGCACACTTACCTGTCCGCTCCCTACTCCTAAATCCCTCACTATCGCATACTTACCAGGTCGCGCTTACACATTCCCCTTGTCGGTCTTCCGTCTGTCGGGATTCGAGCGTGTCGGTCAACTGCGTTGTCGGTCGTTTCGTGTCGGTTATTTCACTGTCGGCGAATCGGCGTTTCGGTCATTAGAAGGAGACCCATATATATACATATTTATAAGTTTGGGGGCTTGCCCTACTACAAAAAGGAGTTTTAAGGAGGAGAATGATCTTTGCCCTTCTCCTATGTTTTCAGTCTTTTTTTCGGCTTGTTGGCATTTTGAGTGCTGACATTTCAATAGGTAGCCTCACTGAACAAGTGGAAGAAACAGACAAATGCAGGTTCTGAAAACAGAACTGGAAAAAGTTGCACATCTTTTTACTAGGTATTATATGTGTTATGATCTAAATTTCAAGATTGAAAACCAAAGTATCAAAAACTCAGAATATTGAAAATGGGAATTTACCCCTTGTCCACTGTTGTGTAATGTTGGAAATGGTGTGGGTATATATATATATATATATATATATATATATATATATATATATATATATATATATATACTTAGCAGAGGGGTGAGGGTGATACAGGGGCTTGACATTGACCCGGGTGTGGTATACTGATGGCAGAAGGCCTGTATACTGAAAGGCATAATAATGTGGCAAAACTGCTGCACTGGGGATTGTACAAACATTACAATATTGACACAGCTGAGAACCATTGGAAACATGATCCCCAAAGCATTATAGACACTGATGAAGTTTACATCACATGGGATCACCCATTACTAACAGTTCAGAAAATAGATGTGAAAAAAACAGATATAGTAGTCCATTAAAAGAAGATAAAAGCAGTACTGATCATCGAAATCACCACACCCAGTGACTACAGTGTCTTACATACAGAGAGACACAAAGTCATAAAATACCAGGATTTGCAGGCAAAAATGAGAGTAGTGTGAAAGAAGAATACTCAGGCAGTTGTAATCATAGTAGGAGCAATGAACATCATAAGAAAGAATTTACAGTCAAATTTAGAATATGTTACCAATAAATGTAATTCTCGCTGAATTACAGGAGTCATTTCTGTAACATTGTGGGTGCTGCAAATGGTACCTTTGGCTAACATCAATGATTGAACCAATACTAATTTTGTGAAGTTTAATCATACTTTGACTTAGGAATGGGTTTATTCATGTATCTCATCATAGTACTAGAAACCCAAAGACTTGGAGAAATTAATCTAGGATATAAACCAATATAACACAGACAGGGTAAAGCTTCATCCTCATGTGACCTGGAGATCCTTAATGTGGAAGGTTTTGAATCTGATTATGTCACCAATGCCTACTGCAGTAGTTAGAAATACCCTGCAAGTTGGAGGGCAAAAAAAAGTTGTAGTTTTTATCGATGTCTGGAGACCTTCTGATGACAGGATGGTCACCTACAGAGCACCAAGGTAGCATACCAGACTTCCGCTTCCTGCAACTAAAATCAGGGAAAGCATTGGGCATCTGCTCACTATACATCCAGTCATGGAAACGCTGTTTATAGGGTCCTAGAGAATCAAACCTTGTACCTTGCGTCAGTGAGGTAAACATATTAACCAGTATTCCAACAAGGAATTGTAATGACATTTTCAGAAAATTTAGTAAATGGAGATGAAATTTGCAGAGTCTGAGGATATGCTGGTGGGACAAAGGTAGGATGTTTCTTCAAACATCAGCAGGGTAAGAGAAGGCCTCATATTAATCATGAATCCCCCTTCTTCACATGCCACTTTGGCCACCACTTTTCTAATCAAATTGACTTGGTCTATGACCAGTTGACCCTACAAACCTAATGCTGAAACAGAAGGATAACAGGGAGCAAACAAGATGAGGCAGATAACCTTTTGCAGACTGAGGAAACTAGTATGTGCATCATCTTGTGGACAGGGAGCTGTATACCCCACAAAGAAAGGCTTCAGACTCCAAGTCACCATGAGTTGCTTGAGTAATCCTAACCAAAACAAAAACATGATATCTGACTCCTGCAAGAGCAGCTTTTGGTAAGTTTTGCTGAAGATAGCATTAGCAAAATATACTCAAAATAATACATTTTTTTAAAATATATGTAAATATGCTAGAAATTATGCAATCCTTCAACAGACGAAGCTCTAGGCATGGAGAACTGGTCAGCAGACTACTCCAAGCAAGTGATCAGCTTCTCAGTTCATTGGCAATATAGGGAAGAAAAAATGTGCCATATGACTGATATCTGTGTCATGCTTTATCCCAATAATATTATGAATACCTATAGCAATGATCATTAAGATGAACACATAAACTGCAGCAATAAAGTTATGTTCAGCATTACACTGTTTCCTTTTTATTGATTTAAATGTAGTTTCCAGACATCTTCTCTATGTGGATAACAAGAATCATATGCTTCTGTAATGAAATGGCTCAGCTATGGCATGCCAGTTATCCTCATTTTTGGTAACACACTTGTATGTTCCTACACCTTGATCTTTGTAGGTTATTCTGAAAGATCATGCACTATAAAGAAGTAACAATTAAGTCTCTATCTTTTAGTATTAACTAATCTGTATACTGAAAATTAGCATTTAAGAATTTTACCTGTAAGCTGAGGTTTAGTGGTTGAAAAAGGCAAACTGAGTCTTCCAGCTTAATGAACCTGGATGCCTCTGTGGAATCCCCATATACAAACAAAGTTGGAAGAACCGTACTATATAGTGAAAAAAAAAAAGATTAGTAAAATAACTTCAGAAACACCTCCAGATTTTTTTCATCCAAAGAAGACAAAAATAATTTAATACATGTTAAAACATGTTCTAACTCGAAGAACAAAAGCAACAGACAATTGTCTTCAAAACCTAGAAAAACACTGTGACACTGCAGACCTTTGCAAGTGTTTTGGTACAACCTGGGCATTAAAGTTGTTTTAAATTAAGCTAAACCTCCACCAATGTAAGCTTCTGGACATGGTGGGGAGGAAAACCCAACCAAGCAAATAAAAACCTGCTTGGTTAAAAATGAAATGTTTTCATTCCTTTAGTGTAGTCATTGGTCAGGGTGGCCATGGTGGTGCAGTGGTTAGCATTGCCAGCTCACAGCAAGAGGTTCTCCAGTTTGATCCTTGTCTGGGGTACCTTCTGTGCGGAGTCTGCATGTCCTCCCTGTGGTCGCGTGGTTTTCCTCCTTGTGCTCTGGTTTCCTCCCACATCCCAAAGACATGCTGTAGGTGGATTGGACACTTTAAATTGGTCCTAGGCATGAGTACATGTGCGTGTGTGTGTGTGTGTGTGTGTGTTCCTTCTGTGGAAGGTTGGGCGTCGGGCTGGCAACTCAACACTGTAAAACTCCACTGCCAATCATGAGCAGACAGGTGATCCACTGTGGCAACCCCTAACCGGGAAAAGTTGGAAGAAGAAGAAGTGTAGTTATTGGTCAGTGTTCACAGAAAATAGCGAAGAAGCATAACTTTCCCTGCAGAATGTGCTGAATTGTGCTGCAGCGCCATTTAGCAATTCATCCACATTCCCAAAACAGCAATATCTTTCTAGATGGGAATTTGCACATTTGCATGAATATGGATCACTCCAATGAGTAGTTAAGTCCCTACTGCTTACATTGCTATGTGGTGCAGGTACTAACAGTACACGCACAAACACTGATGCCAGACACACATTTACACTCATAATAGTCATTCATGCACAGACATTCATGGACATACACATTATTCTCAGACATACAGTGACATACAAATACATAGATGCATACATTGTAATTCACACACACCATTACTTAAGTACAAAGTGGCAATCTGTGCATGATGAACTTTCACCCTGCACACACACCCACCACTCAGATACATAGCTGTACACATCAGAATTGTCATGCAGACTTATTCAGATTCTCCCCCTGTACAGAGTTTTCATGGTGTGAGCATATATGAATTGTGTACTATTAAAGTGTTCTAATAAGTCAGTGATCCATCCACAGACAACACATAGGTTCATAGGTTGGTACTAGGCTATCGGCCCAAGGGCCTACGTAAGCCTAGCCAGCAAGGTACCATAGCTTATGAAAGTTTTTTTCTTGTGCCACTGTCCAGCAGAGACACAGAAGTGATCCCCAGGGTGTATTTCCTATTTCCCATCCACTCATCAATTTTTCTTGAAGAGTACTAATGAAGAACTTTGCTTGACATAGATGGGTAGCTTCTTCCAGAGTATAGGAAGTCTCTGGGACAGGAATCTATCCCTCCAGCATGTTCTGTTTATTGTGGTGACAAGGTTTAGGTTCCCAGAGCGTGTAGCTTGGAGGGACTGGGATTTCTTTAGGTGTAGCATGTCCAACAACTCTGGGTTTGACATAGCTTTATATGTTAGGCAGAGATCACCTCAGAGTAGGCGATATGCTACGGAGTAAAGTTTGAGTTTTGTGAGGCTGTCAGTGTAGGGTATTTGTTTTAGGCCAGTAATCCTCTTTGTGAGGTACTTCTGTGGCCTTTCTAGCTGCTGCAGATGTCTTATGAGGTACATTCCAAAAGGGGCATTGTACTCTATAATGGGTCTAATGAGTGACGAGTAGAGGGGAACAATGACCTCTTTTTTCCTGGATGAGAACCCTTTTATGATGAGGTGTGCCACGTAGAAGGACATCCTGACTACTGTGGCGATGTGACTATCAAAGAAGAGAACTGCCCACCTGGGTCCCAAGGTCTCTCATCACGCATTCGTTGTTAAGTAGATTGCTGCCTATGTGGTAGTTCATGGGTACAGAGTTTTTACCAAAGGGGATGACACTGCACTTTTTGGCATTAAGCTTGAGGCTATGGCTCTGACACCAGGCATCTGTCTCAGTGAGGCCCTTCTGTAGGATGTCCACATCATTTCGGGAGTTGACTATGGCTCCTAGTTTGCAGTTATCTGCAAACTTCATCAGCCAGAGGCCTTCTGTATTAGCCTGTACTTCAGAGAAGTAGATACCAAACAGGAGAGGTCCCAGGATGGAACCCTGTGGCACTCCACTTGTCACTGCCTTGAGGTCAGATTTGGTGTCTGCAACTTTTACAGTGTAGGTTCTGTCAGTGAGCCAGTTGGCAACCCATCTTGTGATGTAGGGATTTATACCTAGTTTAGTGAGTTTAACTATAATTCCAGAATGGGGGATGGTGCTGAAAGTCTTGGCGGGGTCAAGATAGGCTGTATGAACCACCTTACCCTCATCCACGGCTTTGGTGACTGGCTCAAAGAAGTCGATCAGGTTTAGGAGGCATGATCTGCCATTCACAAACCCAAACTGGGTGGGATCCAGAGTTTGGAGGTTACCAATGTTTTTGTTTATGAGTTCCATGATGATACTTTCCATGGCCTTGCAGACCAGGCTCATTAGGCTAATAGGTCGATAGTTCCCGGAATCAGTGGTGGCTCCCCCTTTGTGGAATGGGATAACTGTTGCTGTGCGCCATTCAGTGTGCACAAAGCCTGATGCGAGGCTATTATTGAACATGGTGCTTAAGTTAGGAGCCAGTTCGTTCTGAAGTTCTTGTAAAATGCAGCCTGGGATGTTGTCCGGTCCCATGGATGCTGTGTTTTTGGCTTTAGAGATTGCAGCTTTTACCTGCGTAGCTGTGATTACAGGGACTCTGCATTCTTCCTGTATAGATATGTGCCCTTTAGGGGGTGAGAGGGGGGTAAAGTTAGCACTGAACTGATCTGCCAGGATGTTGGCAATATCAGTTGGTTCTGTAATTTTCATGCCTTTGTGCTGTAACTCAGAGCAGATCTGGGTGTTGCCATCTAGATTCTTGACATAGCTATAGAATGCTTTGTAGTTGTCCTTGGATTTAGTGGCAATTTTGTTTTTGTATCTAGCTTTGGAGGATCTTATAAGGGATCTCAGCTTCTTACTGAGGCTGAGATCCTCCACTCATGGTATTTGACTCTCTTTTGCAAAAGTTTCTTCCTTCTGTTGTACAGTTTGTTTATGGCAGGGGAACACCAGATTGGCTTCTTTTTTTTGGAGTATAGCACTGTTTGGGATAGCATGACCCATGCACTCGTGTAAGTGCTTATAGAGTGCATTTGTGTAGGATTCAGCAGTTGTAACTGTATTGTCCATGTGCATGGGTGTCATGAAGTTCACCACTTCTGTCTTAAGAAGCATGAAGTTGGCTTTGGAGAAATTTTTTACTGTGGTTTCCTTAATGGGGGGTGGGGGCGGGATGTGGATATCAAGGGTGATAAGCTTATGGTCAGATCGGACCAACGAGGAGTTGACTTCAGGTGTGGAACACCGGCCACTCATGTTGGTAATGACTAGGTCTAGGATATTGTTGCCCCTGGTGGGGGTGTGGATAAGTTGATCTAGGGCATTGGAGTTTATGAAGTCCAGAAATCGTTGAGCTAAGGAGTTGATACACAAGCAGTTTTCCCAGTTAATGGTGGGGTAGTTGAAGTCGCCCATTATTAGGGCGTTTGGTTGAACCCTAATATTTTCCAGTACATCAAGAAAAGAGGAGTGGGAATCCTGGGGCATGGTGGGGGATCTGTAGCAAGCTACAATTTGGATTGCAGTTTTGCCCAGAGTTAGTTGCACTTGGATAACCTCGGATGCATTATGCTGAGCAACTAGCCTGGAGGTGTGGATATCCTTAATGAATATGGAAACATCTCTGCCTTTTGTGTTTTGGTCCAGGTTACATGGCTGAAAAGTGTGGTATGAGTTATAGCCTGGTAGTGCAGAGGTGCCCTCTGGAGCCTTGAACCAGGTCTCAGTCATTGCACAGATATCAATGTTCTCCATTTTAAGGAGTGCTTCAAGTGAGTGCATTTTGAGATTTAGACTTCTAGCATTGAGTAGCATTACCTTAAATTTTTGTTTGCCTGTTCCTGTTATGGTGGTGAATTTGTTATTTGAACCCTGCCTAAAAAGGAATTATAGGGGCAGCAAAAGCCTTAGCCCGTATCCGGAAACCCAGGGGCAACAAGTGCAGGCTATCTGTGGCAAAGCATCGTGGTCTGTTGACCATGTCACCACAAGCAGACAGATACTGGATCCCCTTAGAATGACACCAGAAGCTTAACCAGTTGTTGAAGTCAACCATTTTGTCCTTGTACTGCGGTATCATTCTGGGCGATGGCAGAATGCTACTCAGGGCTAGGGTCATACCAGGGAGGTACATCTCAGGTCATTCACACCAACATGGACGATGACAGAGTCATATTTGTACTTGGTGTGGAGTGACCCAAGTGCGTGGATTATGTGGCAGATCCTGGCACTCGACAGGCAGCTGACAGTAACCTTCTCCTTGTCTAGCCTGGTGAGTGGGACATCAGTGTGCCTGACTATAGAGTCACCTATGACTAGTGTGTTGGGTACGTTGTTTTGCCTTATTGGCTGTGGTACATTTACATGAATTACTAGAAGTAATGCTTTTTAAAAGCATGCAGTGTTAGCAGACACTCCTACAGAAAGAAGTTTTAAGGAGAAGAGGATTTTCTAGATTTGCTCTTCTCCTGTGATTTCTGTCTTTTTTTTTTTTTTTTTTTGCCAAGATGGCACTCGGCAATTTGAGTGCTAACACTTCAGTAGAGAGTCCATAATACCTCCTCAATTCAGAGGGACCTATACTTATTCTCATAAAAATACCTCATTCATCCAGGCTATGGTCTGATTCACAGTCTAATAGTCTTTTTCCTCAGTTACCTGTTGAAGAACCGCCCAGTGTCTCGCAGCCTCAGAAAAGATGGTTCTCCCATGCATGTATTGGAGCAGTCAAAGTGGATGTGTTTGACCTTCAGTCCATAGTGGCTGAGGGGACTACATCCACAGGAAGCTGGAGAGATAAGTTATTGGTCTTAGGAACATCCAATGGCTGCTGCAGGTACACTGATCCCGCAGCAATGGCAAAGGCTCTTTGGTAAGTTCTTTTTTTTTCTTTCTTGGCACAGTGCGAGTGAAACCAGCAGGACCAGAGTAAGTATCCATTCTGTAGCTAAGCTGACGATGACAAAAGCAGAAAGTGTTGCTGGAATAAGTTGGTCAGAAGGTAAGGGGTCACTAGTGTACACAAGCAGCACACTTACACTCACATTTCTTGTCCTAGCTCCTTCACAAAGTAAAAGCACAAGCAGCACTTCATTTCTCCATCCATATTCCTTTTACTAAAATAAAAACATTGACAGTAAAAGAAAAATGGCAGGTAGGTTATCATGAAGTGAGCTTAAGCACTACACTGTAAATTAAAAACATGTCACCGTCCATCCAAAATAAATTGTTTAGACACATTTTTTTAAAAGTTTACACAAGCAAAAGATATATTTAGTTACAATTAGCCCCTAATTGGATAAATAACCCAGGTTGCTGTAAACAGCAGTCCCAGACAGTAAACTTCTGATATTGCTAAAAATGCCAAATTTGAAAGAGGAAATACCATTTTAGACAGAGAATTAAATTTATTTATTTTGCATTTGTTAACCGGGTTGGTCCAGCTGGGTAAGAATTTACCCTTTTTCAGTTGAGACCCAAGGGGAAAGCCCCAAACAGACATACAAGTTTACAATAATACAGAGCAAAACAATGTCATGAATACAATGGATAAGAAAAAAAAATAATGCTCCATGGAATTAAACATAGCTATATACAAAAATATAATAAAAAGGTTGTAAAAGGAAAAACAACAATAATAAATCCAAGAGGTATGCAGTAAGGGAATTAAGGTTATAGGCAATCATTTGAAAATAATATGGCATTATTAGATTAGTGGCAAGAGAAATTGTTTATGTGCAGGGGGCCTCAGATCTGAGGATGAAACTAGTGCAGAAGTAAAAAAAAAGAAATGTGTATGTACAAGGGGCCTCAGATCAGAGGAAGTGATGGTGCAGAAGAAGAAAGTAGTAGAGGAGGGATCTAGAGGGAGGGTGCAGAAGGGAGAGCAGATAGATATAGTAAGTTATAGTAATAGGAAAGGTCTTACAGTGGCAAAGTGGGTATAAGGAGAGGGAGGGGGTTAAGTAGGGTGGTTGCAGATACTTATAGGGTTGTTATGGAGATACAGTATCTGGTCATGTTTGAAGTTAGAAAGGGAGGTATGGCTTCTGATTTGGAGTGGAAGATTGTTACAGATAAGGGAAATGGAGTGTTTATAGAGTATTTTACCTATGTTCTTATTGGGTCTATGGACTTGTAGTGTTTATTGGAGCTGTGCAAGGAATGGGGAGGGGTGTACCAGGAGATCATGTTGGACAGAGATGGACAGTCAGAGTTTGAATTAAGAATTGTAAAAGCTTGGATTAGCTGACTTTTGCCCAGAAGGTGTGGGAGTTCAAACCAATGTAGTTTTGTTAGTGCTGTGCAGTGATGGGATTTATAGGAGCTGCTGCTGACAAATCTAGCAATTTTGTTGTAGGTTTGGTCAAGCTTTGCCAGCAGGTTATTTTGAAGATTATTAAATAGAGGTGAGCCAAAGAGGAGGGCAGGGAGGAGATAGGACTGGGCTAGTAGCAGTTTTAAGTTGGGTGTCAGGAATTTGCTATTTCTGTATAGCAGGCCCAGTCTTTGGTGTGTTTTCTTTATGGAATGAAGTATGTGGAGGTCTAGTTTGAGCTGGTCATCTATGATGACACCCAGGAGTTTAGTGTGTGAGTCTGGTGTTATGATGGTGCCATTTAGAGAGGATAAGAAAAAGCTGGATTGTGTTGGGCTAGAGGTTTAGGCAGGAATAATAACAGCTTAGTTTTAGACGGGTTCAGTATGAGTTGATTGTTGGTGAGCCACTTCTCAACAGAATGAAATGAAGTTTGGGTGGAATGGTGGAGGTTGTTGATAGTCAGAAATGGAGATCAGAGTTGAATCATCTGCATACTGAATGATAGAGGAGAGGTTACTGGCAGTGTGTAGATCATTGGTAAAGAGATTGAAAAGGAGGGGACTGAGAATTGAGCTTTGAGGAGCACTGGTCTGAACTGCCAGAAAGGGAGAGAAGGAGTTTAGTCATTTAACTGCTTGTAGGCGACTGGACAGGTAACTTGAGAACCAATTAAGAGTGGGGATGGAAGGCAGTGTCAAAAGCCTTTGAGAGATCTAAGAAAAGGCAGGACACAAGTTTGTTATTGTCTCTAGCCTCAGCTACTGTATGTGAGAAGGATAAGAGTGCAGTGTTAGTACCTTGTTTGGGTCTGAATCCATGCTGGGTGGTGATTAAAAGATTTTTTTGAGTAAGGTGAGACAGTAGTTGAGAATATATACACTTTTAGAGAATTTTGGTGAGAGGAAAAGGAATGGCAATGGGACGGAAGTTAGATGGTTCTGTGGAGTTACCTCCTTTATGTAGTGGGATAATGTTGTATTGCTTCCAAATAGAGGGGGACAGTGGATTCTTGGATTGAGTGGTTGATTAGAATGGTGACAGGAAGGGCAAGAGTTAGCAGCAAGTTTAAGGAATTGGGGAGGTAGGTTATCAGGGGCAGGAGAACAAGGTTTGAGTTTACTGAGGAGAGTTTTAATATAACTAACAGAGACAGGTTTGAGCATGAAGGGGTCTGAGAGGTTAGTGGAGTCAGATTGGGGATGTGAAAAAGGTGTGGGCTTGGTAGTGGAAGTAGTAGAACTGGAAGTGGAATTGGAAGTAGGGTTGGGGTTGTTACTAGTTTAGAAATGGTATCAATGAAGTAGTGATTTAAATGGATGGTGGTATCCAAGGGTGATTGATTGGGAAAAGTGTTGGGAGTGGTGGGTGAGCCAGGTTTGAGAAGAGTTTTTATGGTTGTCCAGTACTTCTGGGGGTTAGAAGTGTGCAGAGATTGGTCAGAAAAGTGAAAGTTTCTTTTGTCTTGGTTGACTCTTTTTTGTAAGGTTTCTAAGTTCCCTGTACGATTGTAGGAGGGCAGGATATTTGCTTTTCTGATATTGTTTCCAAGTGGCATCTCTTTTATGCATAATGTGGAAGGTTTCTTTGGATAGCCAGGGGGCATGTTTAGTTTTGACTTTTATTTTCCTGATGGGGGCAACAGAGTTGAGTATGTTTAGGAATGTCTGGTAGCTGACTGCATCATTTAAAGGTAGAGAGTATAGGCAAGACAGGGGCAACAATTTCTGTTAGCAGGGGTTCCCCAGTGGAGAACTTTACCTGCCATAAGCTCTTAGAATAATTT
Source organism: Protopterus annectens (assembly GCF_019279795.1). NCBI lineage: Eukaryota > Metazoa > Chordata > Ceratodontiformes > Protopteridae > Protopterus > Protopterus annectens. The sequence goes on along the minus strand of NC_056731.1, from coordinate 601,371,724 downwards.
AGTTCCTGTGAATCCTAAAAGAAACTTCTCCTCAAGAGAGCAAGAAATTACTGAAGAAATATTCATTCTGACCATTGATTTCTCTCCTTGAAGCTAGCCAGTCAGCAGTAACAGTGAAGGTGTGGGGGTAGTCAGAACTTTGTGAAGCTGGTGATTGCTGTTTTGAAGGTAGGGAAATGTTACATATAACCTAAAGGCTACTGCAGCAGTGAGAATGATGAACTTGTATACAAATGGTCAATGACTGTTTTAATAATCCTGGAAGCCATTAGGCTGGAAATCAATTAACATTTTCAAGTATATAATCTATACGTGATCTATACATCATGTGTGGAGATCTGACAGGGGCTATGTAACTGTATTTTATAATCTTCTTAAAGGATGCTTCAAATAGGTGCATATTACATAAAACTGCTAACATTCAATGCCTTTAAGGTACTCCAAGAATGAATGACCACACACAGTTAAACAAAGGACTTCCAAGATGGCGGCACATTGAGTAACAGCTTATTTCCATCTCTCCCAGTGTGAAAACAGAAACTTAGCATACAAAGCCAGTGGACCTGGACTTCTGGGTAAATTTCAGTAATTGGCTAGTACATGCACTACCTGGATGCCAGAAAAAAAGAAATGCAGAGGACCTCAAGGAAAATCAGCTACAAAAGGCAATGAAAAAATACCGACTGGGAAAAGGACTGTAGCTGTTCAGGAAAAAGCAGTGCAAGCTCCAGACATGACTTCCAGTAACCTAGAGGAAAGTATAAGGCAACTGCATGCAGACCAGACTAAAATAAATTAAATACTGATAGATTATATTAGCTCAAACAAAAAAAGTCTGGAAAAAATGGAAGGAGCTTTAAAAAAGAAGTTATGTACTTACCATAACATTCCATCTGTGTTTCCCATTTTCATTCTTCCTCAACATATGGGCTCAGATCCTGCATTCAGATCCATCTTGGACGTTACTTCAGCTCATGGTGATCAACAAACTCTCATGCTCCTTTCCTACCCACAACTCACAATGCCTAACTTACCTCATATTCTATTTACAGCTTGAGAGAAAGATAGAGAAAGAGAACTATAAAGAAATTGCCATAAATGCAGTTCAACAAGGGACATATGGTGTCCTTGGTGTACTCAAATGTCTTGTTACTCCAGAATTCATTTGTAAAATATGAAGGGGATTGGAAGGTGGGGAGCTGAGGAAGAATGAAAATGGACAACACAGATGGAACATAATGGTAAGTACATAACTTCTTTATCTGGTATTGTCAATTTTCATTAATTCCTCAACATGAGACAGAGTCCCCAGCTACCTGCATTCCTGGGTGGACTCTAAGGAAGGATATACCTCAGCATGATTGAGCCAAAGGAGGTCTATATTAGATGATCAAAGTTTTACTACTTTGAATTAGTAAACATCAATCACTACTGATCGAAGTAGCAAAACACAGAATCATCATTAAAAGTTTTTTTAAAACACAAAAAATAAAACAAAAGGGTGTAGGCAGGGGGGTAAGCCCCCTGCACCCCCCACACCCCCTGCTACTTAAATATACCCATTCCAAGATTGCACTTTAATGGAGTACAGTGCAGAAAGGGAAGGTTTCCCTTTCCTACACTGTAGCATAATCTCAGAGTTGGTATATTTAAGTAGCAGGGGGTGTGGGGGGTGCAGCCCTCTACATGGGGGGTTAAGGGAGGCTTGCCCCCCTGTTTAACCCATCGGGGTAAGTTTTTCTTGTTTAATTTTTTTTTTATTTTCGAAGTTACAGAACTTCGATCATATGGTGTCGACTATATGGTATTCGATGTTCCGTAACTTCGAGATTGTAATATAGACCCGCCAAAGGCTGCTCTTCCCCTCGAGACCAGATACAGTTTGTAATGAGTGATAAAAGTATGAAAAGTTGACCAAGCAGCATCCATACAAATATCATCCATGGATGCTCTAGACTGGAATACAGTGGAAGTAACCATAGATCTAGTGAAATGAGCCTTTAAAAGCTTTGGTAAGGGAAGATTCAATTTAGTATATTCAAAGGAGATGCAGCTTATCAGCCATCTGGCTAAAGTTACATTTGTGACTGATTTATCAATCTTGTCATGTGCAAAAGAAACAAAAAGCTGGTCTGACTTTTTAATATGCTTTGTTTGGTGCAGATAAAAATGTAGTTGCCTATAAACATCCAATAAGTGCAACATATATATGACTTCCAAGATAGCTGCACATTGAGTAACAACTTATTTTTAGCTCTCCCAGTATGAAAACAGAAACTCAGCATAGAAGGCCAGTAGACTTGTGTTTATGGGTAAATTTCAGTAACTGGCTAGTAGGTGCACTGCCTAGATGCCAGAAATAAAGAAATGCAGGAGACCTGGAAACAAATCAGCTACAAAAAGTGAGGAAGAAACACTGACTGGGGAGAATTTTGCAACTCTTCAGCAAAATGTAATGCAACCTTCAAATATGACTTTCAGTAACCTACAGGAAGATATAAGACAACTGCATACAGACCTGGTTAAAATAAACAAAACACTGATGGAGTATATCAACACAAACCACAAAAGGCTGGAAAAAAATGAAAGAAGAATTAAACAGATATTCAGATGAGATGATAAAGCTGCAAAAATCAGAGGATGTTTAAAAAAATAATAGAATTAGAGGACACAACACATAGGGAAAACCTAAGACTTTCAGCTATACCATAGAAGCTGGAAGGAACTGACTGCATTAATTTCATGAAAGACCAACTAAGCAATTGGACTGGCATTCCACAGCAGAAGTTGTTAGTTGAAAGGGCACATCATATATATGCTCCAAACCTGACTATTAGACAGCAACCTAGACCTTTAATAGTAGTAAAGATGCAATCCTACCAGCAGAAGGAGTTGATTCTGATAAAAAATGATGCAGAAGAACAAAGTACTAAAAGTAAGAGACAGCAGAGTGTTTGTGGAAAATGATTACTCATTGTTCACCAGACAGAAGGAGGAGTAAATTTATTCCACCATTCAGGGAATGTCAAGCTGCAGGTGTGAGATTCAAACTGCTGTACCCAGCTGTCTTCAAGGTATTCTTCTCTGGAGGGACAAAATCATTTTTTGATGAAGTGCATGCTGAGGAGGAAATACAAAAGTTTGTCTAACAAAATGTATGCTGTAAAACAGAAAGAGATTCTGCTTCTTGTTCTTTTGGTAATAAAGACCACAGAGGAGGTACCTGTGAAACCTTTTCAAAATTTTCAGCGCAAAATATTGGAGAGAAGAAGGGAAGCACAGAGTTGACTAGAAGAATTTAGAGTACATTAGAAATGAAGCAGACACTGGATTTTGGAGATGAACAGTAATAAAACTAGTAGCTTAATATGGGATTACAATACAATAATAATATTTCTGAAATGTGACAGAACAAGAAAATCTGGAAATATTGTACTTTTTCAGAGTTTTTTAGACTTGTGGGGACTCTAAAGCATATGCCCTACTTCATGTCAGTGATGTTTGAAAAAGTGCTTTGGGGAGGGCAAGAGGAGGGAGAAAGTTAGCTGTAGCTAAATATTTTTTTCTTAAATGGTACCAATTTTGCGGCATGTGGTTTTCTTTATATGCTATAAAGTAAAATTTTTTCAGTTATTTTCAGGTGCAATGAGGACTGTAAACAGATGTGTTGTTCTGGCTACAGTCTGGTGCAGAGAGACTGGCTGAGGAAAAAAAAAAGAAAAGATAAATTGGCTAAGAGATAATGTTCTCTGAAAGCATTCAGGGGTTTTCCCAAAGAAAATTTTCTCTGAAAGCATTCACAGGATTTCCCAAGGTAGTTAATGTTCTCTGAAAACAAGCAGGGGTTTTCCCAGCTAGGGAGTTATAAAGATAAGACAAAACCAGTCAACACTTAGTAGAAGCACAGGCTGTACCATGCATCTTAGCATGGATGACTTTTCTTTTAGGGTAACTTAAGTCTATGAGCGTGGCTGTCAGTTTGGGACTTTTGTTCCAATTAGGAGGGTAAACCCCTTAATATTTGAAGGTGGACATAGTTTTTTGTGTCAGTATTAATTAATAGATTTTAGCGGGTATCCGGGGTGTTTTTTTTTTTGTTTGAGGGCTTTCAATAAAACAAAAAGTTTTATAAGATGTGACATAGACTCAAATGTATTTGACAAGAAACAACTGTTTAAAAGTTCAACCTGCCAAACAGTGCACACACGTAACACAAAAGCTGGAAATGGACACTTAACCAAAAAGGTGTTATACATAAAAGGTAGAATAACAACATTTTAATACAATGATGCTTTCTTTAATGCCTTTAAATATAAATGGCCTCAATGACAAATATAAACAAGAGTGAGCTATGTTGCAGGAGACACACTTAGAAAGAAATGAACATGTGAATTTGATAATGAAAGATTTTCAGGATGGTTAGTCAGTGGAATACCTGGAACAAAGAAAAAGATGAGTATATACGTATATTAATTGCAAGAGGAGCTCCAATAGTGACAGAAGAAGATAAAAAAGGTAATAATGGCAGATTTGTAGTGCTAAGGGGCTACTGGCAAAGGAGGAGGATTACACTTGCATGTATTTACATTCCACCTAAAACTGCTGTAATGGAGTTTAAGAAAATCCTGGGAGAAATAATCAGTTTTCAACAAGGAATATTACTTATAGGTGGGGAGTGGAACTTGATTTGCATTAGCGAAGATGTGTCCAAGGGGCCCAAAAAGGAAAATTTAACAAAGGAGGGTAGATTTTGAAGAAATGTATGAAAATATTTGGCATGGAAGATGTGACTTCAGTAATAGGAGTTCAGAGTGAATTTACATATTACTCCCCAAGGTATAAAAACTGTGTAGGCTAGAAAGAATTTACATTTCAAAAGAACATATGCATTTAACTGAAGGTCTAGATACCCACCCAATAAGTATTTCAGATCATGAGCCAATAATAGCTAAAATAAAAACAGAGGGTAATGAAATAAAATGAGATATTGGCACTTTCCCACCTATCTGTTGAAAAGAGAGGAACTTAAAGGAATGGGTAGTGGAGATTATTCAGGAGCTGTTAGAGAGGACAGAAATTTCTGCTAAAAATATAGCTAGGGAGTGGGATAAAATTAAGGTGGAGTTTAAAAATAGGATAGAAATAAAAGAAAGGGTGCTATGGTTCAGAAGTAACAAGAATTATTTAGAAGGACTGACAAATGTGAAAGTATTGCAGAATAGGGTGAATCTCACAGAACAAGAAGAGGATAAACTGCAGAATGCTAGGCAGAAAATAATATGCATGAGCTTAGAAAGATTGCTCTTAAGCAACTGTTTTTTTTTTTATAATAACTCTAGAGCCAAAAAAACTTTTAGCACGGGTCTATATCAGATCAGCGAAACAGCATTACAATGAATGCCGTTTCGCCAACACATATACACCAAAACCCCATAACAGCGAAAGCTCAGGTCAGTGATTTTTTTCACAGGAAAAAAATCGCTTGGCCTGACCTTGACATTGCCCTTTTTCCCACTGTAGTGCAATCTCGGAGTTGGTATATTTAGCTAGGGCAGTGTGGGGGGGAACAGCCCCCCACATTAGGGGGTGTGGGGCGAAGCCCCCCACTTTGCAATGTTTTAAGTGGCTTGTTGTGTTGTGTTGGTCTACCGATTTTTTTCCATGGGAAAAAAATCTGACTTGGGGGTTCACTGTTATGGGGTTTCGGTGTATATGTGTCTGTGAAACATTCATTGTAATGCCGTTTTGCTGACTTTTAGCACACTGACTAAAGCAACGGAAAGAAGAAAGGGCCGTCACCAAACTTAGGGAGCCTATAACAAGGAAGGTTACAAGAGATCCTGTAGAGGTATTAGAAATATTCCAGAAATTCTATGAGAGTGTCCATAAAGCAGAGAAATATGAAAATCAAGAAAAGATACAAATTGAAATGTTTATGGAAGAAATAAATATGCCAAGGTTAGAGGTAGATGAGGCTCAATTACTAACAGGATAAGAGGAGATGAGATAAAAATTGTGATGTATAACCAATCTACAGGCAAGTCTCCAGGAATACATGGCATCTGGAAGGTTTTGCTTAACAATATGTTAAGAGGAGAAGTACCACTATCCTAGAAAAAAGCAATGGTAGCTGTAAGATGTAACCTAAAGAGGGTAAGGATCCATCAGATTCAGCTTCATGCAGGCCTATTTCAATACTAAACCATGATTATAAAGTGTTCATATCTATAATGGCTAAAATAATGGTAAAAGAAATGCCAAAACTGGTAGATATGGTTCAGTGTAGTTTTGTGGAGGGAAGGAAAACATTTGACAACATTAACAGAACATTGATGATTCCAGAGGGAAGCAGAATATAAGAAAATACCATTGTTGTTGGTTGGTCTTGATGCAGAGAAAGCATTTGATAGTGTAAACTGGGACTTTATGAGTAGGGCAATGAAAGCATTTCCATTGCCTGAAAAAATATGAGGGATGGGAGGTGAAAATTAAAGTGGGTGGGGTCCTCTCTGATAATTTTTCCTTGAGCAAAGGAACCAGGCAGGGTGTCCACTTTCCCCTTTATTATTTGCATTATATTTAGAACCATTGCAAGGAAAATAAGGGACTCAGAAATTCAAGGATATAATTGGCATGGTAGTCAAGAAAAGCTGGCTTTATTTGCAGATGATATTATTTTGTACCTGACAAAACCAGAAAAAGACATTAAATTGTTATGGAATATTTTGAGACAATTTCAAATCTTTTTGTGATACAAAATTAATAAAGATAAAACAAAGGCAATAATGGTAAATTACTACCCACACAGGAACTAGTTCAGGAGTACCCATATTTATGGGGACATAAAAAGAAATATTTAGGAGTATGGATTAAAATGATTCTAGTGTGGCAGCTAAGGATATGTGGGAAGGGACTAAACAAAAGATAATACAAAAACTGAGAAAATGGAAGCTTTGTTATTTGCATATGACAATAAGATACAAGCAGTTAAAATGTTTTTAGTCCCTTTAGTCTTATATACAGGTCAGGCATATTTTTATCAACCAGAGGAGAAGTTGTGAGTTGCAATTAATAAAGAACTGAAAGACTTTATCTGGGAGGGGAAGATAGCAAGAGTCAAGTGGGGCAAGCTCATTCTTCCAGAAGAACAGGGTGGATTGGGTTTACCAAATCTGAAGGGATATTTCAGAGCTACACAGTTAAGATTCCTATACATAGCACAAGCAGAAAATTATAATTCAAAGTGGAAAATTATGATGATGAAACACAGGGGAAGCTCTAGAAACAAGGATAGACTGGGATTTTGGATGAATGCCTTTAAGGAGAATAACAATAACCATGTAGAATATCATATACATAAAGAAGCAGAAAACATTCTAGGAACTAAACCAACATGGGAATGGAGAAAGAAGATTCTGCCGATAGGAATGACTGCAATTAGGATTACACACAACAGGCAAGAGGGGGATGGAATTTATTGGACAAAACTGGCAAAGGAACCAATAACTACAGAGAGAAAGATAAGTGAATGGGAAGATGCCAAGAATTTATTTGGACTGCGGGTTAGAGATGGTCTTCCCTATCAGGGACTGATATCAGAGTATACACAAAGAGAAAGAAATGGGGGGGGGGGGGTCCTAAATGAAAGACCGGAACTGGTAGAGTTTTTAATAGAATCTATAATACAAGCTGCTCTAAAAAAGGAATAATTAGTATTGCATACAAAATATTGCACAATAACTATAAGAATCAAACAGAGGAGGTTAGAAAGGACTGGGAAGAGAGACTGGTTTAAGCAATTCACAAAGAAACAATGGGAGGATATATGTATGTCTCCCAAATATGCAACAAAATCTGGATGATTTTGGACTTTTGCCTGGAAATGTTTATATTGACATTTTTATACCCCAAGTAGACTCCAGAGAATTTTTCCTCAGGTAGACCATAAATGTTGGAGGTGTGAAGGGAAAGAAAGAGGTAACTGGGAACATATTTTCTGGGAGTGCGGTGAGTTGGCAGACTTTAAGGATTCCCTGCAGGATGCACTGTCAGAGATGCTGGGTGGGCAAATTGGTCTGATGAGATAGATGATTTTTCTGAGCTATGATACAGAATTGGCCTTCCTGTGTCTAATAATGGTGGCTGCCAAAGCAATTACTAGTAAATGGAAATCAAAATCTAAACCAACTATACTGGAAGTAGTGAATACAGTAACAGAGATAAAACAACTGGAATTGAGATCTTTAGAAAAGGTTAGGAGAAAACCACACAAGAAAAAAATGGAATTGTGGGAAGAATACATACAAGGGAGGAATGAAGCCTAAAAAGCAGTAGGACATAAATGAGGTATGTAATGTTTTAGTGAGAAAGACTGGGCAGATTATAAGTGATGTATAATGTTTGCAACTGAAAATGTGTCAGCATGGTTTGTGATGTAAAATGCGTGTGACTAGGACTGTGTCGGTGTGGTTTGTTTTCATTTATATAAATTATGCTTGTCTGTGTAGTAAGTGATGATTTAAAGAAGATGTTTCTTGTTTAAAAAAGAAAAGATGGAAATTAATAGTCTATGTAATATTGCTTAGGTTATATGATATATAGCAATATATGTGAAGTATAATGTTTATGTTAGTATACTTTGATTACTTTTATATGAATGTAAAATTGCCTTATGTCACAAATAATAATTCAATAAATATGTTTGCAGCATCCACTGCACTATTCACATATGATATCCTGCTAGAGGAACTAAGATTATTGCCGGTGACATTGATTCTAGGGTTTGCAGAATCAACCGGGCTGTAATCCTGGTACTGCAAATTATTTTCTTGATCTGATTTCTTATTGTCTGTACTCTTGCAAGGGGAAGACATGCTGCAATAGATACTGTGTTGAACATTGCTCCTATGAATTCCAAAGTTTGAGTCAGTTGTAACCGAGATTTGTTGTAATTGATGGTTATTCTTAGATCTGAACAAATCTGCAAGACAGAGTCTCATGCCTGTACCAGCTGATACCTGTTTGGATCGGCACTGAACTAGTCAGCCAAATATGGAAACACCCGGAATCCCTGCAGTCTCAGATGAGCTGCTACTACTGCCATACACTTGGTGAACACCCCGGTGACTATGGTGATACCAAAGGGCAGTGCTCTGAACTGGTAATGATTGGCTCCCAGCCAGAAGTGCAAGTACCTCTGGGATAGCCTGTTCATCTTTATGTGATAGTATATCCTGAAGGTCTATCGAGCACATCCAGTCATCCTTGCTCAGAAAGAGCAGAATGTACTGAACCCTGACCATCCAGAACTTGGTGTGACAAACTGATTTGTTTAACACACTGAGATCTAAAATTGGTCTCCAATCCCTTGTTTTCTTTGGCACTAAAAAGAATCTTGAGTAATTTCCATTCCAGATTCTAACTGGTCTTGAGGGACCTCTTGGATGACTTTTTTTCTAGCAGCTTTCGTATCTGCAGTGCTGCTGCTTCCCTCTGATTGGGTGGAGCATTGAGCATTTTCCTGGGTGGGGTGGCAGAGAAAAGGGAATAGTACAACTTCTGGAAATGATGCTCTGCACCCAAGTATCTTTTCCTATGCTTAGCCAGGCTTTGTGGTGCAGAGATAAGTGACCCCCAACTGTCTCCAGAGGAAGTCAACTGGGCCTCCAATCAGGAGCGCTGAAAGGGTCTGTTGGCAAGTTGGCAAAAGTATCCCTAGAACCTCGGTTCTGTAGGCCTCCTCTGCCATGGGGGGTAGTCTTTTGTCATTGTTCACCTCCCTCTGTCTTGGGGGGGGACATCTACACATGTGTCCTGGAAAGGTCCCCTGAGACTTCCTGAACTATATCTTTCAACCTCCTCATTGGTTCTTGGAAAAGTTTCCATTTAGGGATTAAAAAATGTATGCCCACTGCAGATAGTGTCTTTCTGTCCTTCTCACACCTGGACAGTGTGTCTTTTACTGTCGGGCCAAACTAAGAAGAACTGTCAAAAGGAGAACTGATGAAATAAGACTTAAAGGGCTCTGGAAAGTCACACAGGCACATCCAGCCATGCCTTCGGATGGACATTCCTGAACCCACAGCCCTTGAGGCACCTTCTGCAGCATGCAAAATGAGCCTTATGGAAGAATTCACAATTGACTGAAGGGTAGCCAACTGTGAGGCCACAAAAGTTTCAGCCTCTGCAGTAGTAGCCCCTGAAAGGGAGTTTGAAAGTTCTTTAAGCAAGTCCCTGTGCAATCTCATGAAGTGTGCCAGGTAATTCAGTGGTCTGAGAGTAAATGTTGTGAAGCATATACATGCTTCCCAAATCTGTCCAAATCCCTAGCTTCTTTAATAGGGGAATGGACAGTAGAACTCTGCTCCATGAGATCCTTTTTTGTAGCTGCTGCCAATACAATTCCAACAACTGGTACATCATTACACCAATGCTCTCTCCCTACTGGTGGAGCCAGAATTCTGTCTGGTCTCTTAAGGATGGGCTAAAACATATCAGGTTTCTTGCATGCCAAGTTATACACCAGGTCAATGAGGTCATCAGAGGGCAGAGTGACCCAGGAGGTAAACAAGCCAGTCCTGAAAACTTCAAGAAAAACTGATTCCTCAGGAGCTGGGTTTTGGGCAGACCAACACCCTCTTGTTTCAAGATCTCAAGGATGTCTCCAAATGAGACATCATTGGGTGGTGATTTTTGAGAACCTTCTCCCTCGTCAAAGTCAATATTCTCTGTGACAGACTCTTGGGGGGAATCTAAGGGCTTCCTCTTCCATGTCTTCTCCCTAGGGACTTCTTGGGGTAGCTGATCTGGATAAGTATCAGAAGAAATGACAGCATCTATCTGAGTGGTCTTTAAGCTCTGGACAGGTTGTCCCAGTGGTATGGAATAAAAAGGATCATGGTGCAAAGTCAGTAGGTTTGTTGAGGGTGGATCTGAAGAGGAAGGACCTGTCTGACCTGCTGGAGCCAAGAAAACCCTCTTCTCAACCTTGAAAGCTGACTGCTCCAGACAGAAGGATGCCAACAGAGCTGAGAAAACATATTTCTGGCCCACCATCTCCATCTGTCCCAAGATCTGTTTGCCTGAGATGGAAGCCAGAGCCAAGCTATCCAACATTGAAGATACAAGGGGAAGAGATGGTTCTGACAACCCCAGAGTCAACTCCATCCCCCAGGATCTGACCCAGATGCTTCGGCTCTGAGAGTCATCCAGATACAAAAGAATTAGAGCCAGAGCACTCAGAGTAGTCATCAAATCCGAAAACAAGTCGCTCTTTGGATCTGACACAGAATGGCCTGGAACTCTTGAAGCCAAAGACTCTAATACCACTGGTTGGATCAGAGGAGGAAGTGTAGAAGTGGGAGGAGTAGCTGGCTGAGATTACTGACCCAAGGGGTTAGGAACCAGGAAGACTCCAATCTGAAACTGCTCTGTGAAGAATTTCTTCATTATCCTTTCCATATCTGTCTCTATAACACTTCTGGAGGAATGAAAGGACACCACTGAAGGAGACTTATAGTGATGCTCAAGGAAGAAAGAGGGCACCCTGGCTGGTACTGGCTCCAAAGAGGGTGAACAGACAGTGTGAGGTAAAGGCTTTGGATCCAAAGTGCATCTGGGATGATCTGAAGTAGACAAACTAAAAGTATATTTGCTTAGGTCCAAAGAAGGCCAGTTCCCAGAAGGTTTAGGATCCAACTTTTTCTTCTTTTCTTCTTCAGCTCCAAAGATGTTGAAGCCAAAGATTCAACAGACCTGGACCCTTTTGAAGGGTCCCTAACTTTTATCTTAGGATGCTGAACTCAAGAAAGGGCATCTAAAAAAGGGGTTGGCAACATACCCCTCAAAATCAACTTATTCTTCATCTTCAATAATAGCATGAGGCTTGAAGCCATGGCAAATGTCACAATCATCATTCAAGTGCTCCACAACCTAAGCAGTAAACACAAAGAGAGTGGGTGTCAAAGAAAGGCAATTTATGCCCACATCTCCCACACTATTTGAAACCCTTTTCAGACATCTTAGAAACGTTTACAACAATCAAAAAACAATTACAATATTAACAATCAGTCAGAAGAAGAAGAAGCAATAAGGCAAGATAGTACCTTTTTTACATAATAATTAGATTAATTAGTTAGCAAAAAGTGAAATGGTAAAAACACCTTATAAAGAACAAGTAATAAGGGTAGTAAAGGCCTACCAGCAATGGTAGTTCAGAATATACTACAAGTATATAAGGTGGAAAAAGGCTATCACCAGAATGAAAAAATCCACAAAAGGGAATAAACACGGAAGAAAATAATGTTTTAAAGAGAATATTATTTTAAAGAGAAATCACTTAACTGACAATGGAGCCCAAGAGTTGTATTAACCATGTCTGGTTGTGAAAGCGCCAAATGAGATCTGACAGAAGTTAGGCATTGTGCACTGTGGGTAGAAAAGGAGCTCAAGAGTTTGTTAATCCTCATGAGCTGGAGTGACAACCGAGTCAGATCCAAACCAATATACTGAGGAATGAATGAAAATTGACAACATCAGATCAGATATTCAGATAAGGTGAAAAAACTGCAAAACTCAGAGGTCAAAGTGAAGAAAAGGCTGAATGAATACAAGACTGCATAAGAACAGATGTTTCAAAAATAATAGAATTAGAGGACTGAGCATATAGGGAAAACCTGAGATTTTCTGCTGTACCGAGAAGCTGGAAGGAACAGATTGTATTAAATTTATGAAAGGACAAATAAGCAAATGAACTGCTACTTCACAAGAGGAACTGTTAATTGAAAGGTCACATCGTGTGTATGCTCCAAACCTGTCTATGAGAAAATAACCTAGACCTTTAATAGTAAAGATGTAATCTTACCAAAAGAAAGAGCTGATTCTGACAAAAAATGTGGAAGGAGGACAGTGGAGTGTTTGAGGAGAATGACAACTCATTGTACACCAGGCAGGAGAGGAGTACATTTATCCCATTATTCACAGAATGTTGACAAGCAGACATGAGATTCAAACTGATGTACCCAGCTATCTTCAACAAAATCATTTTTTGACAAAGTACATGCTAAGGAAGAAATACAAAAAGTTTGCCCATCAAAAAGTGAGTTGTGAAAAAGATTCTTCTTCTTCTTCTTCTTCTGGTAATGAAGATCACAGAGGGACAGCACCAGTGAAACCTTTTCCGGTGTTTCAATGGAAAATGCTTGAGAGAGGGAAAAAGCATAACAGTTGACTAGAAGAATCGAAAGTACACTGGAAATGAAGAAGAGGCAGGGACTGGGAGAAGAAGATGAGCAAGAATAGAACAAGAAAATCTGGAAATATTGGACTTTGTTAAACTTGTAGGGGACTCTAAAGCATATGCCCAACTTCATGTTATTAATGTTTGGAGAATAAAATCAGTAACTTGGAAAATGACAAATGTGAGATTATAAAGCAATAATTTTATTTGAGAAACATGACAGAACAAGAAAATCTGGAAATATTGGACTTTTTTGGACTTTGTTAAACCAGTAGGGGACTCTAAAGCATATGCCCTACTTCATGTCATTAATGTTCATAAAAATACTCAGGAGAGGGGAAGAGGAGGGAGAAAATTAACTGCTAAATAAAACAAATATTTTTCTTAACAGTACTATTTAAATAGTGCATAATTTTCTTTGCATGTTATAAAGTTTTCTCAGGTATTTTTAAGTATAATGGAGATACTAATGTAAATAGGTGCTCCTGTTTTTTTCTTTTTGTTTCTTTCTCCCCTATTCTGTCTTTCTCCTTGTTCAATGTTAAGAAAGGAAGACACTGCAAAAATAAAAGATTACCTTGATAATATGCATGAGTTTAGAAAGATTGTTGTTAAGCAATTGTTTTTTGATAATCACTCTAGGCACAAAAACGTTTAGCACAACAACTCATTCTACAAAAAGTAGAAAGGGCTGTCACCAAGCTAAGGGAGCCTATAACAAGGAAGGTAACAATGGGTCCTGTAGAAGTATTAGACATTTTTCAGAAATTCTATGAAAGTCTGTAGAAAGCAGAGAAATATGGAAATCAAGAAAAGGTTCAAATGGAAATGTTTATGGAATAATTAAATATGCCACAGTTAGAGGTAGAGGTGTCTCAGTTACTAACAGTCAGGATAGAAAGAGATGAGATAAAAATGGTGATGTATATCTTCAGGAAAGTCCCCACGAATAGATTATATTCCTATGGAAGTTTGGAAACTAGGAGGGAAAAAAATGATAAAGAGCTTGAAGGTTTTGTTTAACAGTATTTTAGGAGAAGTACCAACATCCTAGAAGAAAGTGTTGGTAGATGTAATAATTAAAGAGGGTAAGGATCCATCAGATCCAGCTTCATACAGGCCCATTTCAAAACTAAACCATGATTATAAAGTGTTTGTGTCTATACTGGCTAAAAGAATGGCAAAACTGATGCCAAATTGATAGGTATGGTTCAATGTGGTTTCCTGGAGGGGAGGAAACATTTGATAACATTAACAGAACCCCGATGATCCAGAAAAAAGCAGAATGCAAGAAAATACCACTGTTGTTGGTGGGTATTGATGCAGAAAAAGCATCTGACAGAGTAATCTGGGACATTATGAGCAGAACAATGGAAGCATTTGCATTCCTTGGTAAAATTATAAGGTTGACTAGCAGAATATATGAAGAATTGGAGGCAGAAATTAAAGTGGGTGGTGTCCTCTCTGATAATCTCTGGTTGAGCAGAGAAGACAGGCAGGGGTGTCCTCTCTCCCCTTTGTTATTTGCATTATTTATTTATTTATTTACCATCTGTTTACCGGGAAAGTCCAACTAGGAACAAAGCCAAATTTCAGCAGAGGCCTGAGGAGAAACACTCTAGACACATGCCTTTGTAATGTAAATTATATTTAGAACCAGTGGCAAAGAAAATAAGGGACTCAGAAATTCAAGGATATATTTGGTATGGTGCAGATGACATTATTTTATACTGGACAAAACTAGAAAGGGACATTACAATACCATGGAACATACTGACACGGTTTAAAACTTTTTGGGATACAAAATGTATGAAGCTAAAACAAAGGCAATAGCAGTAAATTATGCAGCCACATACAAATTGGTTCAGTAATATCCATACATATGAGGACATGATAAAATTAAGTACTTAGGAATATGGATTATAAATGATTCCAGTGTGGCAGCTAAAAATGTGTGGGAAGAAACTAAACAAATGAAAATACAAAAACAGATAAAACTGAAGCTCTGTTATATGGATATCAATAGTAAGATACAAGCACAGTTAAAATATTTTAGTCCATTCAGGCTTACACATGTCAGGCATATTTTTTCAACCAGAGAAAACATTGTGGACAGCAAATAATAAAGAGCTGATTTTATCTTGCAGGGGAAGATGGCAATAATCAAGGGGATAAGCTTATTCTTCCAACAGAACTGGGTGAATTGGGATTACTTTGATTTGAAGGGGCATTTCAGAGCAACACAGTTAAGGCTCCTATAAATAGTACAAGCAGAAAAATATAATTCAAAATGGAAAGAAATTATGAAATTGGGGAAGCTCAGGAAACAAGGAGAGAATGTGATTTTGGATGTAGACGTTTAAGGAGAATAATAATAACCATACAAAATATTATATTCATAAAGTGGCAGAAATTATTATAAGAACTAAGCCAACATGGGAATAGAGAAAGGAGATTCTGCTGATAGGGATGACTGCAATTAAGGATACAGACTATAGGCAAGATGGGCTGGAATTTATTGGAGAAAACCAAGGTATTGGGGCCAAATAACTAGAGAGTGAAAAGTAACAGAATGAGAAGATGCCAAGACATTATTTGGACTGCAGTTTAAAGATTGCCTTCCCTATAAAGGACTGATATCAGAGTACAGGCAAAGTAAAAAAAATACGGTGGGTCCTAAATGAAAGACCAATACTGGTAGAATTTTCAGTGGAATCAAGAACAGAAGTTGCCATTAAGAAAGGAATAATTAGTAGAGCATATATAATATTGCATGACAACTAAAAGAATCAATCAGAGGAGGTTAGAATTGTAAAGAGAGAATGGATAAGCAGTTCAAAATGAAACAATGGGGGGATATATGTATGTCTCCTAAATATGCAACAAAGTGTAAAAGATTTAGGATCTTTGCTTGGAAGTGTTTACATGGGTATTTTTATACCCCAAGTAGACTCCAAATAATTTTTCCTCAGGTAGACAGCAAATGTTGGAGATATGATGGGTAAGAAAGAGGTAACTGTAAACATATTATTTGAGAGTATAATCAGTTGGCAGACTTTAAAGATTTCCCGCAGTCTGCTCTGTGGGAGATGCTGGGAGAGCAAAGTGGTGTAACTATTGAAATTATTTTTTTCAGCTATGACAAAGATTTGGAATTGCCTGGACATAGTAAGGCCTTGCTGAGTCTAATTATGATGGCTGCCAAAAAAGCAATTACTAGAATATGGAAATCAAAGTCTAAACCAACTTTACTAGAGGAGGCAAAGATAGTACCAGAGGTAAAACAACTGGAATTGGGATCTTTAGAAAAGGGTAGGAATAAATTACATAGGTAAAAATGGGAAGTGAAGGCTCAATACATGCAGAGGAGGAATGAGGTTTAAAAGAAAGCAGGACATAAATGAGCTGTGTAATGGTTGACTGACAGTGACTGGATATATTATAAGTGATTTATAATTCTTGCAGCTACAGTTGTGTCACTATGGTTTGTAATATATAATGTTTGCAACTGAGATTGTGTCAGTATAGTTTAATTTATATACATTTAAGATTGCCTATGTCATACATGATCATTTAGTAAACATGTTTCTTGTTTAAAAAAGTGTTAAAACTCTGGTAGTGCTATCAAAAACAAATCAAATTCTCAGAATGCCACCAAAATTTAAATAGCTTTGAAAGAAAGTAAAGTATAATATATGCAAATTAAAAATGTAAATATGGTTTGTTTTATTTTCTGTTAATATCTGTGCCTGTGTCTTAAGTGATAATTTAATAAAGATGTGCTTTCTCACAAATAACCCTCAAATGGAAGATAGTCTTATAAAATGTAATAATTGTAATCAAAATCCAGGCATTGCAAAATGTTTTTCTTTTCATTTATTAAGATATTAACACACTACTGCAAAATCATCTGTAAACAGTATCAACATGTTTAGAGCACACACTTCATTAAGGAGCATAAAACTGTGTGTCAGATATGATTAACATCACTTGGAACAAAGTAAAATTTCTAGTTATTATCTCCCTTTACCAGCAACATAACAACATGCCCAGATGGTATTCAATCAACACACTAATCATAAAATTCAATACCACAAAAGGAAGGGAGATAGGTGGGTAAGGCACTTGGGGGGGGGGGTGAGAAAAGGTTGGAAGCCATCCTGTTCAAAAGTATGATACCCATAAAAATTGTCTTCATCACAACAATGACTCAATTTGCTACAAATACAAAAATAACCTAAGGCCACTCTTTTATCTGTATGTAAATAGCAGATAGTGAGCCATGTACATAGTTGACACCTGTAATGTTAATGGGTTAGGTGATAGCAAAAATCTAAATTTAATCCTGCACCTAATCTATAAAGCTAACTCAAATATTATATTCTTACAATCGACGCATCTTAACAAAGAACAATGGTTAAAAATTAGCTCAAGAAAATGGATCAAGCAAATTATTTCATCAGGGGACAGCTCTGCTACAAAAGGAACAGCTATTATTATCAAAGAATCCTTTCAAGAGAACATAAATAGTAACTATGACAGAAAGGCAAATGGTGTTTTTTCACTAGCAAGCATCCACAAACAAAACACAATACTCTTTTCTTGAATATATATGGCCCATGTTCAAACCAGCATCTTGTTTTATACGAAATATACAACCTGCTATTAAACTTTGCCAATCATTCTGTCATTATAGAGGGGGATTGGAATTGTTTAATTGACCCACTTACAGATAGCTCAAACAAAAACAGAAAACAGCCAGCCCATGTGACATCAGCTCTAAATGACCTCATACATAATCACAACCTTGTTAACCCCTACCTAACTTTGGACCATGAGAGATCTATAGGCAAATACACTTTCTATTCCACTCCACATAAAGTATGGTCAAGATTAGATTATTTCCTGATCTCCTCAAACCTTGCTAGGTTTTGCCAAAAATATGTAATTAATCACAGAATAATCTCAGATCATTCCAGAATCACAATTACTCTCAATAAAAATCCCAATTCTCCTATTTATTTATTTATTTATGTATTTATTTATTTATATTTGTTGACCGGGAGTGTCCGACTGGACGTAGGTCTATTTTCAGCGGAGGCCCGGGGAGAAAAGCTCCACAGTTAAAATAAACATAGCGATTAACAATTTACATAGCAATTACTTACAACATATTTACAGATGAAGAACATAATACATCAGTAGACAACTAGAATCTTTATCTGTGAAGTACATAACAGACACTCCTAATCAGTGAGGCCCTTATAACTGGTACTTAAACAACAACCTTTTAAACCATAAAGAGTTAATTGAGGAGTTAGGTAAAACTATAAAACAATTGGACCAAGACAATTCACAAAGCCACATATCATTAGACATTCAGTGGGCAGCCACAAAAACTGTATTAAGGGGAATTTTAATACAAAAAGATTCATTGTACAAAAAACAAGAGCAAGAAAGGATTAGTCTTCTTGAGTCAAAAGGAAATTACAACAGAGTCAGTAAGACCTCTACTCTATACAACTTCATAAACACAAAATAAATGAACTGAAACTACTATATAAGTATTCTGAATGGGCACAAACCCCTTCTAAGGTACTTGCAAGTATGATAGACATCAAAAAACTCTCCATAGTATCCCAGAAATACAATATCAAGATAGGAATCTACAGAACAATGAAGATATAGTCAACTTGTTCTGGGATATTTACAACAAGAACTATAACCCTGAAAAGCAGAAACATTTACCTAATCTACAAGAGAAATTCCTTAATAATTTAAAATTTCCAAAACTCGATGTAGAACAATATAACCTTCTGAACAGTCCTTTATCAATCAGTGAAATCAAAATTGTGATCAAAAAACTAAAAGTCAACAAATCCCCAGGCCCTGACGGATTTACAGCCATGTTCTACAAAAAAACTCAACAATATACTAGCTCCAATACTGCTAAGACTTTACAACTTTATTATAGAAAATGGCTTTACAGACAAATACTTAAATAATTCAAAGACAATTTTAATCCCAAAACCTAATGCAGACAAGCTGAATCCCACAAATTACAGGCCCATCACCCTTATAAATCTAGATATAAAGATACTGTCTTCAATGTTAGCTAATAGATTACAAAAAAATCTTGGATAAAATTATTTCCCCAGAACAAATGGACTTCATGAAAAAAAGACAACTAAGTGAGAATACCTGTATATTAGACACCTTAATTTCTCTCTTAACTAAAGATAATCATCCAAGATATACACTTACAATAGACGTCTCAAAAGCATTTGACAATGTGGACCAAGATTTTCTTTTCTCAACAATGTCACATTTCAACTTCCCCACTTCATTTATAACGGCCATCAAGATGATTTATAACAATGCCATAACCATGCTAAGCATTAACAGGTGGTATTCTAAACCTATTAAAATCACAAATGGAACTCGTCAGGGTTGCCCACTATCTCCATTCCTTTTTAATATTTATCTAGCACTGCTACTACTCCATATCTCCCAAAACACATACCACCATTTCCCAAAGGTATATAACACAATAGTAAAATACTCAGCTTTTGCTGATTACCTAAACTTATACTTTGAACTCCCTAATACAGACTTACCAAAAATTCTTTCCTCAATAGAACAGTTCCCTACAGTTGCAAATTATAATATGAACCCCAAAAAAATCCTCAATCTTCCCTCTAAATCCCATGAACCATAATATAGCATACTTCCTTTTAGTCGACATACCCATAACATATAAGCTAAAATACCTAGGCATAAACTTCTCTCATACTTACAAAGAAATTCATAGCTCAAATTTCCTAAACACATGGGATAAAATTAGGCAAGACATCTTAGGACTGGGAAAATTTAAACCTATCACTTCTCTCTAAATCTGCCATTATTAAAATGAACATTCTTCCCAAAATTCTATTTTAGCTAAACTCTATTAGCCTCAAACTACCAAAAAAAAATACTCAAAGAAATGGAAAAGGCCCTCTCCAAATTCCTATGGCACCCTAAAACAACAAGAATAAGCTAAAAGAACCTTACAATACCAAAAATAAAAGGCGGGCTGGGGCTACCAGATTTTGGCCTATATTACCTTATTATCAAAGCAAACAGGTTGATCCAAATTGCGGAATATGATAGTGCAAAAAAGACTTGGTACCCAATATGGGTTAAAATATGGGAAAATGTACTAAATTCCATAAATATGAATCCTAAAGCTGTTCCTTTACTCCAAACCCAACAAAAAAATTTTCACAAACTACATGCAATAATCAAAAATGGTATTACTGCATTCCAATCCCTTTTTCTTTTTATCAATCTGCAGAATTCGTTAGTACTGTTACAACCTATACATATGAACCTGAATATTAAGGTACATAATAAAATGACTGATCTCAAATCATTCCCAAGAATTAAAGAACTGATAGTATGGGATATCCTACAGTACAAAGATGACACACTTGATAAATTAAGAGAAAAATTCAAGTTCCCAGCTTGCTATAATTACATTCTTAGACGAATATTTTTTTTATCCATTGTATCCATAAGTTTTGTTTTGCTCTTTATATTGTTAACTTGTCTCTATTTGTATGTATTTGCATGTTTTGTTCAGGGCTTTTCCTCTCGGGTCTCCACTGAAAATAGGTAATTTTTACCCAGTTGGACTAACCCGGTTAACAAATGTGAAATAAATAAATAAAATAAATAATAAACCTAGAATATTCAAATCACAAAATACAAACACAAAATATAGAAAATACTCAAAACATATTCAAAGCTCTAAAAGCTAAAGAAAAAATGTTATCAAATTCATATAAATTAATAAATGAGTTAAAACACCAATCAGCGTTACTATACTCAAAATACTGGGAAAACGTAAATAATAATAGAAAATATGGCCCAGACCGCAGAAACCTTTATAAACGCATTCTATGAACACCTTCAGGAATGCATGGATCATGCAATCCCAAATAAAACCAAGACCCAGTCCTCCAAAGGCAGGTGTCCTGTCTGGTGGACCCCAGCCATAAACAAACTATACAATACAAGGAGGAAGCTACTACATGATAGAGCAAAATCCCAAAAAGGGAAGGCATCTCTGATCAGAATTAGCAAAAAACTACGGGTACTCATAAAATCGTTTAAGGCTAGCTTTGAGAGAAAAATTGCACAGGACACTAAGGATAATCACAAGACTTTCTTTAGTTATGTCAGGAACCTGGGTGGGAATTCCCAGATATGCTCAGAATTAGTCCAAAATGACAAAAAATACACCGAACCCACAGACATTGCCAACATCCTAGCTGACAGGTTCAGCGCAAACTTCTCCCCGCCTTCCCCACCAAAAGGGCAAATATCTATCCCAGCAGAGTGTTGCCCCCCTGAGATCTCAGATGCTCAGGTAAGAGCCGCCCTCTACAAAGCAAAAAACACAGCATCAATGGGACCAGACAGTGTCCCAGGCTGCGTCCTACATGAACTCCAAGAAGAACTAAACCCAAACATACTACTGTTCAATCTCAGCCTTACTACAGGATATGTACCCAAAGAGTGGCATACAGCAACAGTGGTCCCTCTCCACAAAGGTGGTGCCTCAACGGATCCTGGAAACTATCGCGCCATAAGCCTGACTAGCTTGGTCTGCAAAGCTATGGAAAGGATCATCATGGACCTCATAAATAAAGATATTGGGGACCTACAGACACTGGATCCTACCCAGTTCGGCTTTCCTAAGGGCAGATCCTGCCTCTTAAACCTGGTTGATTTCTTTGAAACAGTCACCAAGGCCATTGATGAGGGGAAGGTGGTCCACACAGCCTACCTGGACCTCGCAAAAGCCTTCAATACAATACCCCACTTGGGCATTATAGATAAGCTCACCAGCTTAAATATAACCCCCTATGTCACTAGATGGGTTGGAAACTGGCTCAAGGACAGAACCCACATGGTTAGAATTGCTGGAGCCATGTCAGACTCCAAACCAGTTACAAGTGGAGTCCCACAAGGCTCAGTCCTGGGACCTCTCTTGTTCGGTATATATTTCTTGGAGGTACAGGCCAACACGGAAGGACTGTGGCTGACCAAGTTTGCAGATGACTGCAAACTGGGCACCATAATCGACTCTCCAGCTGACACAAGCATCCTACAAAAGGGCCTCATAGAAACAGACAACTGATGCCAGAGCCATGGCCTCAAGCTAAATGCCAAAAAGTGTATAGTCATCCCCTTTGGCAAAAGCAAAGTGCCCACAAATTACCACATAGGTGGTAATCCATTAAGTATAGAAGAAGTAATTAGGGACCTGGGTACCCAAGTTGATAGCAATCTCTCATTCGACAACCACATGGCCAAAGTGGTTAGAAAAACATTTTATATAGCCCACCTAATCATGAAGGGGTTCACATCTAGATCAGGAGAGGTCATCATGCCTGTTTACTCATCCCTCATCAGGCCCATAATTGAGCATACAATGCCCCTTTTAGGATGTACCTTACCAGACACCTTCAGCAACTGGAAAGACTCCAAAAGTACCTCACCAAGAGGATCAAAGGGCTCAAACAGATGAAATATGATGCCCGGTTAAAGAAATTCCAGCTCTACTCAGTGGCATACCGCCTTCTCAGAGGCAATCTGTGCCTGACGTATAAAGCCATGTCCAACCCAGAATTAATGTACATGCTGCACCTCAGAAAATCCAAATCCCATCGAGCTACGTGCTCGAGAGACTTGAACCTCTGCAGTGAAATAAATAGGACATGCTGGAGGGACAGATTCATAACCCAGAGGCTCCCTTCACTCTGGAATAAAATCCCAGTCCAGGTTAGGCAGAGTCCCTCATTGACTCTCTTCAAGAGGAATCTTGATGAGTGGATGGGAGGTCATAGATTTACCCTGGATATCACTTCTGTGTCACTGTTAGACAGAGACACAGTATACTAACCTCGAAAAAGGGTATAGCAAAATTCATTTAAAATGGGTGGCGAAAGCCAAACACACTCTGGCTAGGCTTGTAAATGCCCTAGGGCAGATAGCCTAGTATGAACCTATGAACCTATAAACCTATAATATCTCTATAATACAAAAACAAGAAGCCATTAATAATACTCTAAAACTTACACCTTTCAAAAATCTCATATATACACAACTGATGATTAACAATAATGCATATTATACCCCAGCTGTTCTCAAAATATTTGGTTACAAAGAAAGCTCACTGTGCCCCTTCTGCTCTAGGGAAGATGTAGATATTCTCCACATCTTCTGGAGCTCCGAGAAAATCTCCAAGCTCTGTTATTCTCTAAGAATGCAACTAGAGAAAGTTGGATACGCAAAAAACACTCTCTCTTGGGAAACAATGATCCTGCATATTATTCCTAGTTCAATCATAGGAATGTGTAAACATATCTTAGTTACAGTATGCGCACTACTTAAATTCTATATAGCTAAGAATTGGGTCAATAGCAAAAACATCTCATGGAACAACTTTAAAGAAATGACAGTTAAATATATCACCTCTCACAAACTAGATACTAAAAGTATTAAAAAAAGATTATACTTCCAGACATACTGGATTTTGATTAATATATAGAATACTTAAAATTCAATGTCAGGTAGGTGGCTGATTTAAAATACATCTTCTATGTTATTGAACATAAATAATTGTAACACTGATATAGAAAACACACTTCTGTGATTCAACAAAATGATGGCTTCCAGCATTGTATATATTGTATATAATGTACATATTTTTTTTCTCTAGGTTTTGGAAAACTTTAAAGATTTTTCTTTTCTCTTTCTTCTCGTCTTGTTTTTTTTTTCTGTTTTCTTTTTCTTCCAGTCTAGACAATTAAAGGTTTCCTGCATATACAACCCTAATTCTCAATATCCTCAGCATAACTCTGCACTAAGTAATCCCTAGATATGTTGTAACAATCTCAATTGTAAATCATAAAGTTTGTTGTAAATGTTTAAATGTTTTTCTTTGGAAAGTTTGGATACCTTTACTCAATTATGTATTATATGCTGTATTGTCTGCAATCATTTTGTACTTTCACTTTTATGTATTTGTGGAAAATACAATAAAAAAGATTTTTCAAAAAAAAATTTCATCCATTTGGAAGTATGACTATAGAATAAAATAAGTTTCCAAGTATGAATGAAAGAAACAAAACTAGAAGAATATAAGTAACTGCTAGGAATTACAAAATTAGTTGCCAGGATTAAAAAGCAGCGATGAAAAAAAAGACAGTTTTCATTAAAAAGACTGCCTCCAGAAGCAGAGAAAACCCCAAGTATCTTGACCAGGCTGGAGCCTTTCTCGGCTTGCCTTTAAAAGAACCCTTAGAAAAACTGGAATCAAAGGAAAGGCACACTGTAGATGGTCCTTCCAGTCTGAAAACACAGCATTCTGTGTTCTGGTTATCAAGCTGGGAAACTGTTCATAGTGAGAGTGAAGGCAAGAAGATCCATGTCTATAACCTCCCACTCACCAATCAGACGCACAAAACCTCTGAAGTGACCTGCTACTCATAGTTCTTATGCATTCAGCAACTCATCTGGCCTGACAACAGACTCCTGTTAGCTGAGAGGATACAGAGATACACAGCTATCAAGTGAATGCTAAGAGAGAACATTAAATCTTAATTTCATCACCACCCTGTATAACTCATAATAATGTTTTCCGTCCTGTTTGGTTTTGTACTACAAGAAAGCAGTGTTTTCAGCAACCACAAGTAGAACTCCCTGCTGTACACAGACCTGGAAGGACCTTACAGGAAGATCCATCAGCAACTTCTCTTTTAGCGTAACGAGCCTCATTAGCTGAAAAGGAGAACAAAAGTATTGCATGATCGAAGGTTTGAGGATTAAATCTCATAACTTTACCTAATAAACCCATTGTCTACATTTAAAAAGGACAGGAGAAAGAAAATAGACATTCCACACTTTCCTGAACTGCTTCTACCCACCATGGCATTATCTTAACTAAGAAGGATCACAGGAATTTACACATTCAGACAGTTTATCAACTGATTCCCAAAGCTACAAAAAAAAAATGCTGAAATGTTCTCATATGCAGTCTGGCACTTTTCATCATCGGGATACTCCCTAACCTTGTACTCAGAATACTGTGAAAATGGTCATTGTTGTCAGAACTTACTACTATGCCACTGCTGAATAAGAGGAGTGCTTTATTTCATGCTGATTTAGGTAATATGTTTCTATGTTTCATCCAAAACCTTTCTCTTGAGCAGGTGAAAATTTAATTTCATCTAGACACTATAAGACCAAAATAGTGAGTAAACAGGAATTAAAATAAGAAAATTATGCCAAAGGTGTGCTCTGTGGACTAAGACTGAATTGCCCAGGTCTGTGCATTTTGAGAATTCTTGGGAAGAACAGCAAATCAGAATGAAAAAAAGAAGTAAAATCTGAAAACATTGTCCCACCTGAAAGCTGAGAAGTTTCCTGTGAGGTTTATAAACTGGTACATGACCGTTAAGTGTTCTTCAGATGAGATGTCACTATCCAAAAACTAATCAGAATTAAAACAGAAAGGCTATATAACATTACCATCATTAATTTCTGCATTTTCAAGTGCTTGTTGAAGTTGTAGAAATTCAAAGAATGTATTTTCACTTTGAAGAACTAGAAAGATACTATAATAATAGATGGCCTGAATGGAGAGATTATAGCCTGCATGTATAATATAATATGTTCAAATAAAAGTATCATTGATGCAGGAAGTATACACAGCAGGGAGTCATTCAGCAAGGTTTGCCTAACTGCATTAAGACAACTTGGACTATTGCTTAAAGTATCTCACTTTACAAAACACAAGTACATGACATTATTAAATTTAACAAAACATTCTACAGCGATAAAACTGGCCACTTATTTATATTAAAATCAAGTCAAAGAAAATTTAATAAATGGATTACATTAGTCAGTGGTTTAACCAATGCTGATGCTTAGACCTCGTCATAAACAGATATAGTTTATCACAGGGGAAATGAATATAAGCCTCTAAAGTGTATTATGATGAATTGCCTATTATAAGTTGTGACACTGCCAGGCCAGCTATCTGGAATTTTGTAATCAATCATATGTCATTTGTGAATATTAATATGATTCATATGCTTGTCTTGCAAATGTAAGAGAACTATGTTATATGTATATTAAACTACTAGTGCAGAATGTGTTGTATTGAACAGGGTTTGTACAGTGCTGAGCTTCAAGGATGTGTCCACAGTGTGCCCTACTGGAAAAGAACAGAAACATATATAAACTATATACCTGCGCAAATGTATGTTTTAAAAGCAGAAGTTGGAACATACAGAATTAACTTGCAAAACTTCAAGAAAATAAATTGAAATTGAAGTGTTTATGATTGTGTTATCTCTCAGTTTCAGTTCAATAGCAGACACAATGTCTAGAGCTGGAAGTTTTTGTATTGTTTTGAAATTGAAATAATTACTAGGTTTCAAATGTAAAAGCATTTAATTGTTCTGCAAACCTCTGAGAGATATGTACTTCTCAGGCAGAGATGTTAAAATTCTGTTTAGCCTGAGAACTGAAGTCAGGTGACAAAGAGTGACTTCATCTAAGCGAACACAGAAGTAATGTTTATTATTAATTTAAGAACTCTCTCAGAGAGACACTGAGAATTTTGTATTTTGTCGTTGACCTGGAAACATCCATCATCAGCACTTCTGCCTGCATGTTGTCTGTAAGTAAGATTTAGGGTACAGTATCTCTCTTAGATATAGATAGGAATATACTAAAGATTAGTTTAGATGTTTTCTGTATTTATTAGAGACTGTCCTGCAATGTTGTTTTAAAATATTTCCTGTGATTTTTTTGAACTCTGAAGTAACTGTGTTGAATGCATGTTGTCTTGTTTTTTATTATTTATTATTAAATATATGTAAACCCATCTTTGTGGCTGGTTTGTTTACATATATTTAAGCCGTTAGAGTACTGGCATATGTATTTCGTGACACTGTACATGCCACTCCTAAATCGCCTTGCTCTTGATCAGACTATCATTTGGATAATAGTAACATTACACAGTAGGATTGGCCACCCTTTTGTAAGGGCCTTAAAGTAGCTGATAAGGGGTTCTGGTGGCAGTGATAACTACATTATAGTCTGGGCATAACTGGGCATAGCTAGTAAACCTGTGCCAGCCTTTCCCAGGTGTGTGTTTGTGTATAAATCAAATCTCAAAGTAGGTGTGTGTATCAGCTACTTGGGCAGGGACCCAAAGCACTGGTTGGACAGAGACAGTGTTGGAAGGATCAGGCTTGGACTCATCTCTATAGCTGTGCCAGTGGGGATTCTTACTGGGGATCTGGAGAAAGAGGGGGAAATCAGCCCCAGACTGACTGTGATCTTTGTGTGCTCTTAAGGGAAAATTGTACTTTACTGTGTGTGCACTTGTCATCCTCCCATTTTGTATATCCCTTACTATTGCCTGTGGTGAGGATTGAGGCTCCTTAATTACTGGGCCAGTCCAGGGGCATCACATAAGTATTATTAAATCTTGAATTATATACTAGTCATTGTACATATATGCACAATAATTTAAGTTTCAGGGCTAATGTGAATCCAACTACTGTAAGAAGATCCTTCTTAACCCTGTGTACTGCTGCAACATGGAATAAGTTATCCCACACTATCCGCAATTCTGAAAGTTGGAATCTTTTCAAAATGAGGCCAGATGACTGGGTTTACAATTGGGCATCTGACCTAGTTTAAGAGAGTGGGTGCTCACTAATGGCTTTTAGGCCTGAATATCAGTAAGATGACTTTGTGAATGTATATAGGATTAGACATGACAAATCTAGCATTGAAACAATAGGTGTCTAAGAAAGATAGGAATTTTGCTGGATGTTAAAATTGATAGCTGAACTGTAAAGCATAAATCCCATTATGTTTATCGGAACATGGAATGGACTGAAGAAGTAATTATGTAAAACATTTTTGTTATTAACGCAAAGACAAAAATGGTCTTAAGCACACTGGTTAACTGAAAACTTATTAAGAAAAGATGAAGTAACCAGCATATAGCAGAAACACACTTTAATAAAACAATAAAACCAGTAAAGTCTAATAAAAACTAGTAAGATGCGTGCTTTTGCAATGGATATTGTTTTTCCAGATCTACTATGTATATAATTCACAACTATTTTATAGAAAAAAACATTTAAGCTGTTAACAAGATTCAATTATCTTAAAGCTCTAGATCTCAAAGCAGGCTTTAAGGGACCACTACAGTTCAAACCCTTCCCTCGGTTAGCAGCTAGATTATATATCCATTTTATTTCTAAACATTCAATATAGGTTTTAACATCACCACCTCTACCTGACATTTTGCCAAGTTTCAGATCCAAAAAATTAAACATATGATCACTCCCTTCTTTTAATACATACTTGGTAAGAGCATTCCTATCATCCTTTCTATTGATAGCCTGATAAAATTCCTAAATTGTCTGGTGGTCATAACAACATAATAGGAATCACAGATTTCATACATAGCCAAATACACCAAGTCAGCAAAAACATTAAATGTGTACAGACGTCCATTCAAAGGATGGATAAAAGCATCATCAGTCCTAATATAGCTACAAACATTGCATTCTCCGCAAGCATGAGTCCCTTGTATGGTTGTATTAGCTTCATGACTGAAGTTATTCCAGGACAGAGGTTTATAGCACAGGCGTTTCCTCAGGGAAACATTGTTCTTGTCTGTAAAATATGGATGTTCATCCAGAATCTCCCTAAATTTGGGGTCTGAAGTAAAAACCTTCCAATGTCTCTTTATAATGCTACATACAGAATCTACATCTGTGAATATGTAATGGACATCCTAAGACTATCATTCCACTTTGCACACTCACTTGTATCCACATTCTCCATATTAAAATATGGCCTAGCTCTATCACATCTACGTGCAATCACATCATTTTGTATGGTTCCAATTTCAAATGTTGTATAACCTCTTTGTTTATGCTCCTCTGACAGAGTATCAAAATGGATGTACATGTCATAATCTCTATTATGAAATCTCGCTGACCTGTAAAATTGTCCTTTCATAACATTTTGTTTTAGTTTTCTTGGAGTGCATGCTCTTGGAATGTAGTTTATTATTTACCTTACAGGTTTTCTCACACAGTCTGGTAACTAAACCACCTTCTTCTCTCTGGATACTGACATCTAAATAGTCAGTGTTGGTGTATGATTCACTATATGTGAACCTCAAAAAGTCTGTACTACTCTCTAGGTAGCTAGCAAAGGGACTTTTTTGTTATTAGTATTTCTATAAATTATCATGATGTAAATGGCACATAACTTTGTAAAGCACTTTTACATTAGAATATTTTAAATAAAAGATATTGAGTACTGTATATGTTAAAGATATCAACACAAGCAAGTATTTCTTCTTAGTTTTAATCTGTACAGCGTTAACACTAACAATGTAACAGGCTGGAAAGACGCAAGTTGCAGTTAATATAATGTTATGATCTTGGGCGGCTGTGGTTCATAGGTTGGTACTAGGCTATCGGCCCTAGGGCCTATACAAGCCTAGCCATAACAATTCCCTGGCTATTTCTTCCCACAACATTTACTTCCCTGGACCCCTGTCTAGCAGGGCAACTGACATGATCCCTGGGGTGAATTTCCTATCTCCCATCCAACTGTCAAGGTTCCTTTTGAAGAGGGCCAAAGAGGTGCTCTGCTTGACATGTATGGGCAGTCTATTCCAGAGTCCGGGGAGTCTCTGGGTCAGAAACCTATCCCTCCAGCATGTTTTGTTCATTGTGATGACAAGGTTTAAATCCCTGGAGCATGTGGCTCTGAGGAACTGGGATTTCTTTAAGTGTAGCATGTCCAACAGCTCTGGGTTTGACATGGCCTTGTATACAAAGCAGAGATCACCTCTGAGTAGACGATATGTGACAGAGTATAGATGGAGTTTTTTTTAGACTGTCAGCATAGGGCATCTGCTTTAGGCCTGTGATTCTTTTAGTGAGGTATTTCTGTGGCCTTTACAGTTGTTGCAGATGTCTTGAGAGGTACATACCAAATGGGGTGCTGTATTCTATAATGGGTCTAATGAGGGATGAGTACAGTGGGACAATGACCTCCTTTTTTCTGGATGAAAAGCCCTTAGTGATGAGGTGTGCCACATAGAAGGATTTCCTGACTGTTGTGGCGATGTGGTTATCGAAGGTGAAACCACTGTCCACCTGTGTCCCTACATGTATTATCACACTTTTGGTTTTTAGTGTACTGCCACCTATGTGGTAATTCACAAGTACATGTTTTTTCCCAAAGGGGATAACTATACATTTCTCGGCATTGAGCTTGAGCCCATGGCTCTGCCACCAAGCATCTGTTTCTGTAAGGCTCTTTTGTAGAATATCCACATCATCTGGGGATTCAATAATGGCTCCCAGTTTGCAGTCATCTGTGAGCTTTGTTAGTCAAAGTACCTTAGTGTTGGCCTGTACTTCAGAGAAGTAGATGCCAAATAAGAGCTGTCCCAGGACTGAACCCTGAGGTACTTCACTTGTCACTTGTCTAGAGCTGAATTTGGAATTGGCTACTTTTACAGTGTGGCTTCTGTCAGTAAGCCAGTTGGCAACCCATTGAGTGATGTAGGGATTAATGCCCAGCTTAGTAAGTTTATCTATGATTCCAGAGTAGAGGATGGTGTTGATGGCCTTGGCAAGGTCCAGATACGCTGTGTGGACCACCTTACCCTCGTCCACAGCTCTGGAGACTGATTTGAAGAAGTCAATCAGGTTCAGGAGACAAGATCGGCCCTTCATGAACCCAAACTGGGTGGGGTCCAGTGTTTGAAGGTTGCCAATGCCTTTGTTTATAAGTTCTATGATAATACGTTCCATGACCTTGCAGATCAGGCTCGTCAGACTGATGAGGTGGTAATTCCGAGGAACCAAGATGGATCCCCCCTTGTGGAGTGGGATAACTGTAGCTGTGCTCCACTCAGTGGGCACAAAGCCTGAGGTGAGGCTATGATTAAACATGACACTTGGGTGAGGGGCCAGTTCATTTTGTACTTCATGTAGTACACAGCCCAGGATGTTGTCTGGTCCCATGGATGCTGTATTCTTAGCTTTGGAGAGTGTGGTTTTTACCTGTGTGGCCATTATTACCAGAATACGGCAATCTTTCAGTATTGAGATGGGACCTTTGGGGGGTGAGAGGGGGGTGAAGTTGGCACTGAATCAATCTGCCAGGATATAGGCAATATTGTTGGGCTCAGTATATTTAATGTCATTCTGTTGTAGCTCAGAGCAGATCTGAGCACTGCCATTTAGATTCTTGACATAGCTATAGAATGCCTTGTGGTTGTCTTTGGAATCTTTGGCAATTTTATTTTCGTAACTAGCTTTGGAGGATTTTATGAGGGATCTCAGCTTCTTACTGAGGCTGGTAATGGAGTTTTTTACATCCTCGGATTTTCTTCTTTTCTGCAACAGTTTCTTCCTTTTGTTGTAAAGTTTGTTTATGGCAGGGGACCACCGGGTTACCTTCCTTTTTTTAGAGGAGAGCATCTTTGTTCTATTTGGGATGGCACGATTCATGCATGAGTGGATGTGCTCGTACAATGCCTTAGTGTAGGATTCAGCAGTTGAACTTTCAGTTCCCATCTGCATGGGTGTCATGAAGTTTGTCACTTCTGACTTGAGTAGCATGAAGTTGGCTTTGGAGGGTAGAGGGATATAAAAGCATACTGATCATATTATGTGTAGAATTAAAATAATTATTTCCCTGTTTTTTTAAAGTGGTGGGCATTTAGATAAATGTCCTTGATTTAAGCTATAGACATAATTTTTTAAACAAACAGGATTGAAAAAAAAGACAGAATGATTAAAGGTGTGCAAATGTACTCTTGTTTGCTGGGAGACCAAGTATAAACGTGCAGTCAGTCAGTCAAGGTATTTCTCAACAGTGTGTTCTTAGCAAAATTTATAATACTTTTTTATGCATTTACAAAGTTACTAGCCGTCTTTTATTTTTTCATTACCAACTGTTTTAATTTGGCAGCATGCAGCCTGTGGGTGCATGCAATTAATCATGAGGGAATACTGTTGCAAGCCAGAGAAGCCTACATGCTTCATTATCACAGCACATTTTGGCTACAGAAAGCTGATGTGTAAGAAAGACATTTCAGATTTTCTTTTGCAGAAGTAAGAAGTAGAGTAGGTATCTTTTTATGGTAGTACCTATATTTCTCAGCTGTCCCTGATTTTGCATAATATCCTTGATTTTGCTGGTCTATAGTATATGATTGAAAGTTCATATAATCGAAAATGCCAGACTTCAAGCCCTTTACACCCCCCACTAATTATATATACCAACTCTGAGATCACACTACAGTGAGGAAAGGGCAAATTTCCTGATCTTCACTGCACCGCAATCTCACAAAAAACACATTGATGAATGGCATTTTCGCATATACAGCCATTCGATATTTTGGACTTTCATTCTTCCAATAGGAACCTGATTTTGCTGCATATGCTCTGCCCTGTCCCTTGTAAAAGTTATGAATTTCCAGTAGATTTCTGAGGATTTCAGCATGTCAGTAATGTCAAGCGTCAAAGTCCTAGACTTCTTACTGTGCAGAAATTGCATGTGAAAGAAATATATATTATTCTATTACCTGTGAAAGTCACATAGTGCAGTGTCTAACAACTGTACCTGATTTCAGTCCTTTGCTACCCTCCTCTACTGCTTTTGGTTTTGCCAATAATTCTGTCATTACCAACTTGAGAAGGTACAGTGATAGTATTACACCTGCAGTATGCCAAAAAGATCTGTGGGTTTAATTATTATTTTTATAGTGTGCAGCTTTATAAAATTTTAACTAAACATACAGAAGTCAGTGGCATACTGTAGGTTTGTTATTATCACTGTGCACTCACAAAGATGAACTAACACCACACAAGACAGCCATATTGCTTTTGGAAGAAAAAAACAAAACAGTTTTCTTGCACATTGGCTATCTGCAGTTGTGGCTAGAGTGTGCTGCGGTAATGTTGTTTTTGACCTTTAGGTACATGGGCTTACATCAACATTTCCTCATGATTAATTGCATGCACCTATGCCTGCTTACAACAGTATTACAATCATGAAAGGTCAGGGCAATGTGTGCCAAGTGAAATGTACAAGTTACAGTGTATTTTACATTTAAATGTACATTGGTAAGCAATTCTCTGAAAATTAAATGAAGTGAATAAAGTTATATAAGTAGTTGCCTCTCTAACAGCCTTAATACTTTAATATGTTTCATGTAACAGAGCACAGTTTAGTTTATTTACTTAAAGGTAGCCATGGAACTTTTTCTTATGGCTAAAAGTTAAAAGTTTACTGAAAGCATGCAGGCTGTTTTCACATTTGGGAGAGAAATAGAAATAAAGAAAGAGCAGACAGCATTCTGTGTAAGAGGAAACACAGGTTCTAATAACCCTGATTTTAAAACAGACAATTAATTTGAATGAAGTTGTCAATTTGGAGAAATTCCTCCTATTTTTTTAAAGGTACATAGTTTTGAACATTTATTTTAAAGGAGATGGGGTTCTGAAAATCTATTTAGTTTTTTGGTTGAGTGTTTTCAATGAAACAAAAAGACTAGAAAAATGTGACAAGTTCAAATGGAATGAGAAGAAGCAACTACATAAGAGATCAGCCTGCCAAATTTTAGTGTGGGAATGCAAGGCAAAATTTGAAAGTATACACTTGAAAGAACTGTCATATATAACAGTTGGGAGTCATAGCTTTATATCATAATTTCTACTAAGTCCACATTATCATGGAATGTATATGGCCTTACAGGTACAGACAGTAGTGTAGGGTGCAAACAGTAAT
The DNA here is from genome assembly GCF_019279795.1 of Protopterus annectens. NCBI lineage: Eukaryota > Metazoa > Chordata > Ceratodontiformes > Protopteridae > Protopterus > Protopterus annectens. The sequence goes on along the minus strand of NC_056731.1, from coordinate 601,337,577 downwards.
GTGGCAGGACCCACATATAAATAGAAATTAACTTGTGAATTTGATGAAGAAAGGAATTCAGGATGGACATACAGCAGATGATCAGTGACAAAGAAAAAGAAAGTAATACTGCTGAGAGATGGGCTCCAAAAGTAATAGAAGAGGGGGGAAAAGACAATAATGACAGATTTATTGCAATAAGGATTTTTGGCTGGGAGGAAGATTGTGCTGGCAAGTATTTATATTCCACACTGAACTGCTATTATGGAGCTTATGAGAATTTTGGGAGAAATAATAAGCTTTCAACAGGGAATAGTATTCATGTGTCAAGGCTAGAACTAGATTTGCAATTTTGAGGATATATCAGAGGAACTAGGAACAAAAATCTAACAAAGAGGGTATATTACTGAAGAAATGAATCAGAATATGATAATATTTAGTATGGAAAATGTGAATTAAGTACTAGGAATTTGGACAGAATTTGAACATTATTTCCCAAGATGCAATAACTGAGCTAGACTGAACTGAAATTATATTTCAGAGGAACATGTACATTTACTGTATTAACTACTTCATATCATGTACCAATACAACCCAAGATAAAGATGCATGGTAATGAAAGGAGAGTTGTGCTTCCTGCTTAACTTTTAAAAAGAGAGACCGAAATTGAAAGAATAGGTAGTGGAAATTATGTGAGAGCTATGGAATGCAGACATTTCTTCAGAAGGGATACCTAGTGGGTGGGATAAAATAAACATGGTGTTTAAAAACATGGCAGAAATAAGACAAAAACACATATGCTTTTACTGTATTTGTGTTTCTTCCTACTTTATTTTGCTTTTGCGTCTTCTTAAAAGTACTCAGTTGTATTTATTACTGCTTGGTGTAACTCATTCTAAGCCTTTTAGTTTAAGCACTTGGGCTTCAGACCAGTTGTTTTACATTAAGAAAGTTTGTGGTCTGCACTGTAGTGGCAGAACAGGTAGCTTACATCCTTCTAAGTTGGGAACTGCTGATTGAGGGCTCAGTGTCTGTTATTCTAAAAGTGTATTAATTCTGGTTTAAGAACTTGGGCTTCAGGCCAGTTATTTTACATTAAGAGGGTTCGTGGTCTGCACTCTTGTGGGAGGAGAGGCTGGACTCTGCCCTTCTGAGCTGGGAATTTCTGGTTAAAGGCTTATAGTGCCTGCATATTTGAACTGCTTCTTACTAAAATTGGTATACCTTGTTTGCTGTAGCATAGACTAGATCCAGGCCTGCTGAATCTAGCTTTGTTTGTATAACTTCAGCACTAATCCAGGCATTCTTTAAAGTATTCAATGGTATTTATTACTGCTTGGTAGTAACTTGATTAAAGTGTAGCTATCATTCTAAGTCTTTTGGATTAAGCACTTGGGCTTCAGACCAGTTGTTTTACATTAGGAAGATTTGCGGCCTGAACTGTGGTGGTAGGACAGGTAGCTTACATCCTTCTAAGTTGGAAACTGCTGATTGAGGGCTCAGTGTCTGTTATTCTAAAAGTGTATTAGTTCTGGTTTAAGCACTTGGGCTTCAGGCCAGTTATTTTACATTCAGAAGGTTTGTGGTCTGCACTCTTGTGGGAGGAAAGGCTGGACTCTGCCCTTCTGAGCTGGGAATCTCTGTTAAAGGCTTATAGTGCCTGCATATCTGAACTGTTTCTTACTGAAATTGGTACACCTTGTTTGCTGTAGCATAGACTAGATCCAGGCCTGCTGAATCTAGCTTTGTTTGTATGCTTGTTGTTTGTTTGCTTGTTATTTCCCTGAAACGCTAATTCCACCTAAAACATGGCCTTTCAGCACTTCTGTGGATCCCTAGTGATATCTGCATTGCTTACTGTACTTATTTCCTTGTTTCACTTGAAAGAAAGTTACTGTTTGTCATTTTTGCATTTAAGTTACCTGGCACTTGCTCACTAAAGCAATTATATAAGTCAGCACTAAAAAATTAAAAGCACTACACCCTCACAAACTCCCCTTGAGTACTTTGTTCCCCATTGGCCCTTTTTTCAATTATAAAGGAATTCCCAATACTATTCTAGCATGTCCAAAGGTCAGTTGTCAATCTCCACTCCGGTCCAGCTGGTGAATCTGGGAATCTTGGGGCAATGTGACAACTGCCTCATGTACACAGACAACCCTCTCCTCATCCCAACAAATTCCAACATGTGAGAGATGCAACCATATAGCCAAACTGGAGGCTAAGCTCTCCCAACTCAGTACTGGTTTAACCAGTCGGGAGGAGAAGGAAACCACACTCACTACAATTCCAGTCTCACATAGACCTACCACGACAGCAAACCAAACACATAAACACAAAAAAACACACTCGGAGGCTCTAAATAAAAATCTGCCTAAGCAGCAGAGACCTCCAAAGCAGAAACCCAAGCAACCGCTACCCCAAAAAAAACACGTGCAACACATAGCTCACAAAGCCAATGTGCCGAACAGTCACAGCCCTTAAGGCTAAACAACACACCTGATACACTTGTAATAGGTGACTCTATCGTCAGGCACACTGACGTCCCGCTCACCAGGCTGAACAAGGAGAAGGTCACGGTGAGCTGCCTGTCGGGTGCTAGGATCCGCCACATAACACAAACACTCAGGTCACTCCAAGGCAAGTACAAATATGACTCAGTCATTGTCCATGCTGGTGTGAATGACCTATGATGTACCTCCCTGGACTACATGAAAAGAGACATAGAAGAGCTCTCTGAGCATGTAGCCCAGGCCGGTATGACCCTGACCTTGAGTAGCATCTTACCCTCACCAAGAACGATGCCACAATATGAAGACAAGATGATCAATTTCAACAAATGGCTTAAGTATTGGTGTCATTCAAAGGGGATCCAATGCCTGTCTACCTGGGATGACATGCTCGACAAGCCACGATGCTTTGCTAGGCACGGCTTGCACCTGTCACCCCTGGGCTTTTGGATATTGGCAAAGGCTATTGCCACCCCCATAGTGCCTTTTTTAGGCAAGGCTCAAAAGACAAACCCACCTCCATAGGTATCACAAGGGATAAGAAACTAAGAGTAATGCTACTCAACGCCAGAAGTCTAAACCTCAAGATGCATGCACTCGAAACTCTCCCTAGCATGGAGAACATCGATATCTGTGCAGTAACAGAAACCTGGTTCAAGGCACCTGAGAGCACCCCAGCACTACCAGGTTATACCTCATACCATGTTTTTTGGCCCCAAAACTTGGACCGAACCACAAAAGGAGGGGGAGTATCAATATTCGTCAAAGATACCCACACCTCCAGGTTAGTGGAACAGCACGAAGCATCAGAGACTATCCATGTGCAACTAACAGTGCGTAAAACTGCCTTCCAGTTTATAGCCTGCTACAGACCACCCTCCCAAACCCAGGAACCCCACTCGGCCTTCCTGAGAACACTGGAAAACATGAATGTCTCTCCAAACATCAGTATACTGGGCGACTTCAACTACCCTAACATAGACTGGGAGCATTACTCTAGCTCCAACACCCTAGCCCAAAGGTTCCTAGAATTTATAAACTCAAATGCTATGGAACAACTTGTTGCCACTCCCACAAGAGGGGAAAACATACTGGACCTGATCATCACCAACATGGGGACTCTATGCTCAAGACCAGAAGTGTATCCCTCACTGGTAAGATCAGACCATAAACTAATCTCACTAGATATTCACATCCCGACCCCAGCCCCTGCCCAGAAAACCACAGTGAAAAACTTCTCTAAAGCAAATTTCGCACTTCTCAAAACCGAGGTGGAATCCTTCAAAGCCTCCGGGCCTGTGGAAAATATGGCCCAGACCGCAGAATTCTTTATAAACACATTCTATGAACACCTTCAGGAATGCTTGGATCATGCAATACCAAATAACACCAAGACCCAATCCTCCAAAGTTAGGCGTCCTGTCTGGTGGACCCCAGCCATAAACAAACTATACAATAGAAGGAGGAAGCTACTACATGATAGAGCAAAATCCCAAAAAGGGAAGGCATCTCTGATCAGTATTAGCAAAAACTACGGGCACTCATAAAATTGTCTAAGGCCAGCTTCGAGAGAAAAATTGCACAGGACACTAAGGATAATCACAAGGCTTTCTTTAGTTATGTTAGGAACCTGGGTTGGAATTCCCAGATATGCTCAGAATTAGTCCAAAATGACAAAAAATACACTGAACCCACACACATTGCCAACATCCTAACTGACAGGTTCAGCGCAAACTCCTCCCCCCCCTTCTCCACCAAAAGGGCAAACATCTATCCCAGCAGAGTGCTGCCCCCCTGACATCTCAGATGCTCAGGTAAGAGCCGCCCTCTCCAAAGCAAAAAACACAGCATCAATGGGACTAGACGGTGTCCCAGGCTGCGTCCTATATGAACTCCAAGAAGAACTAAACCCAAACATAAAACTACTGTTCAATCTCAGCCTTACTACAGGATATGTACCCAAAGAGTGGCGTACAGCAACAGTGGTCCCTCTCTACAAAGGTGGTGCCTCAATGGATCCTGGAAACTATCGCCCCATAAGCCTGACTAGCTTGATCTGCAAAGCTATGGAAAGGATCATCATGGACCTCATAAATAAAGATATTGGGGACCTACAGACACTGGTTCCTACCCAGTTTGGTTTTGTTAAGGGCAGATCCTGCCTCTTAAACCTGGTCAATTTCTTTGAAACAGTCACCAAGGCCATTGACGATGGGAAGGTGGTCCACACAGCCTACCTGGACCTTGCAAAAGCCTTCGATACAATACCCCACTCAGGCATTATAGATAAGCTTATCAGCTTAAATATAAACCCCTATGTCACTAGATGGGTTGCAAACTGGCTCAAGGACAGAACCCACATGGTTAGAATTGCTGGAGCCATGTCAGACTCCAAACCAGTTACAAGTGGCATCCCACAAGGCTTAGTCCTGGGACCTCTCTTGTTCGGTATATATTTTTCAGAGGTACAGGCTAACACGGAAGGACTGTGGCTGACCAAGTTCGCAGATGACTGCAAACTGGGCGCCATAATCGATTCTCCAGCTGACACAAGCATCCTACAAAAGGGCCTCATAGAAACAGACAACTGATGCCAGAGCCATGGCCTCAAGCTAAACGCCAAAAAGTGTATAGTCATCCCCTTTGGCAAAAACAAAGTGCCCACAAATTACCACATAGGTGGTGATCCATTAAGTACGGAAGAAGTAATTAGGGACCTGGGTACCCAAGTTGACAGCAATCTCTCATTTGACAACCACGTGGCCAAAGTGGTTAGAAAAACATTTTATATAGCCCACTTAATCATGAAGGGATTCACATCTAGATCAGGGGAGATCATCGTGCCTCTTTACTCATCCCTCATCAGGCCCATAATTGAGTACAATGCCCCTTTT